>NC_045547.1:84137871-84292871 GCF_009769535.1 Thamnophis elegans
ACCTCGGAAGGATGGAAGGCTGAGTCAACCCTGAGCCGGTGAGATTTGAACCGCTGACCTGCTGATCTAGCAGTAGCCCTGCAGTGCTGCATTTAACCACTGCGCCACCTTGGCTCTTCCTTCATCTAATTTCCACCTCTTCTCTCTAACCATTAATAAGACCTAGTCCACGTTAAATCATACTCTGTACCTCCTTTATCTTTTAGTTTCAATGTCAGTCTATCCATCTCTGTGTAATCCAATATTTCCAAATTATGTTTTCATCTGTTGGGTAATTCCCTTTTTCCCATATTGTGCAAATGCAATTCTCGTTGCTCTCTGTTAAAATACAGAGCAATTTTTCCAGAAAGAAAACCCTTCCTTGGTCTTCCAAACGGTTGACCCCTCGACCCTTGGACACTTACGTCTCATCAGTGAAGGCAATTCCGAAATATTCCTTTCTTTCAGGTTGAAATGGGAGGCCACCAGATCTAGCAGCTCCTTGGATAGAAGTTTGGGCTGAAAGAAAGAGACAAAAAAGAAGACACTCAGACATCTGGGGAAGGGGGAGGTTCAAAACAAGGGACGGGGGTGACTCTGTCCTCCGGTGGGGGCCACTCAACAGGACATGCGCACAAGTGACAGCGACATTGGCCAGAGCTGATGACACAGATTGGTTTGAGCCCCCCAGAGACATTCATTGACCGCAATGCTTGAGCCATGCACCTCACAATGCCTGGTGTTTCACATTCCTCAAGAAGCCATCAGAATGACATTTCGGTGTTCTACCATAAGCCTGTGCACAGCGCACAACACATGCACATGTGATATGAAGTGTAGAGGCGCGACGGAGAGAGAGAGAGAGAGAGAGAGAGAGCCATCTGATCGTCTCCCACAAAAATTAGTAGCCCCCTGAATGAGAAACATCCAACCGGTGTAGTAAATGGAAGGACCCCTAAAGCTAAGTAGGGCTTTACCAACAAATTTCACCTTCACGTCTCCAAAGTCTTAATTCCCCCCACAAAAGTAGCTTTTTGATCTACCTGCACAGACATTTGTATCTGGTTGGGTTGACTAGGTGGACATCAAAAAATGTATGGTGACCTCACGTGGTGCTAAGAATCAGGTAGGTTTCCATACTTGCTTATGGACTAACTCAATTTTGGCTATGAGTTAGAGGTGGCCTTTGAAGACCTCACCTTAATTCATACCTTCTTCCTGCTTTGCCTTCCTACCTTCTACCTTGGTGCCTCGAAGTGGAGATTGAAGTGGGGTTGAGTTGACTTGGTTGGCCTCTAGAGCGGGAAAAGGCCTCCACGTCCCTAGGAGCCTGTCTTAAGTTAGGAGGGGCCCCCGTTTCAAATCAGGGCTTTGCTTCAAAGAAGCTTTGGGATGGAAGCTTTGGTCCAACTAGGTGTCCCAAAGGGGATTTTCCAAGAGTCAAGGGGACTTTCTGGATTTTCTTGGAAGACGTTTCGCTTCTCAGCCGAGAAGCTCTTCAGCTCTGAAGACCTCCCTTTGAAGAAGAAGCTGAAGAAAACTTCTTGGCTGAGAAGCGAAACGTCTTCCAAGAAAGCCCACTTGCCTCTTGAAAAAGCTCCTTTGGGACAACCATGACCTGGATGATGGAGAAACTCCATCAGCATGTCCAACCAGGTGTTTCTTTGAAGCCTCACACAGCCTCTATGAGTAAGCAGCAAACAATCTGTTTTAACTGATTGCTGTTCCCTTGAAGAAACTCAACTATTCCAGGGAATGCCGACACCCAAACATTCCAGGAAAAGCCACTGGAGAGAAGGACTAAACGAGGCAAAATATTTGGAAGACAGCCTTCTCTTGCTAGGATGATTTTCTTGAATACTTGAATAAGTTCACATTAATGGATTCCTATTAAAACACTGAGTAGATAAATGTAGACTGGGAATAACTTGGCCAAATGCATCCCCAATGAGGAGCTACAATTCCCACACAAGGTAGAGAAACTGGAGACAGAAAATTCCACTTGTAGACTATCTGCACTTTACCAAAACTTTACTCGCGAGGAACGGACCTGGTTCTTGAAATATAGCGGTCTGGTTTCCTTAGAGGTAGATAATCCATCACCGTCATCACCCGTGGCCTTGACTAGCCTAACTCTACCACAGGAATACACAGCTGATGCTCTCAGAGGTAAGACAGCTTCCATGACCTAATACACCTGTATGACAATGGGAAGGGATTGTGGGAATTTGCAGTCCAAAACTACCAGCGTGCTTACCGTAGCTCCCCAGTGCGTAAGTGAACTGCAATACAAAAATGTGTATAGTTACTGAGAGTAGATTTCCATCAGCCAGGCCCTACCAAGGTGCACAATGAAAGTCAGATGGTTCTCGTTGACTGACAGGGCAGATTTTGAAAATATCTGAGCATCCTCTCCATTTCTAGAGGAAACTATCTTCTGACAGTTACTACATGAGTAAGTTAAGAAGAAGAAAAGTGCGGTTAGCTGAAGGGGGGCTAAGTTATTTGAAGAACTTCCTGGTGGGTAATTCAACTAAATAGCATCCAAAGTAAATCAGAGTCCGAGGCAAAAGTATTGCTCAAAGTTCCAATTTATTAAGAGAGGCCATGTTGGCACATCTGGGACATTAACCCAATTCTGAAAGCTTCCCGGTTTCTCCACCCAGTTGAAAGTTCAAGATCTTGCCCCCCACACCCCCAAGTCCATCCCATGGTCCAATCTCCCACTGCCATGCTGGCAGTTTTCACCCACTCAGTTCCGATCAGGTGCAGAGGTGCAGAGACAAAGGATGACCTTGACTTTCTAGAAAGAATGTTGTTATGGCTACATGTCATCAATCCCACCTCCCATTTTCCCCACCATAGGAAATGCATAGCAGAATAATAGAAAGCGTGGCAGGCCAAAGATCCAAAAGAAAAGATGGCTGCAGGCCTAACATCAATGTTATCTAAGTGGTCTTGTAGATACTTACCACTGATCATTAAATTAGAACAGAGGTCCCCAAACGTGGCAACTTTAAGACTTGTGACTTCAACTCCCAGAATTCTCCAGCTGGAGAATTCTGGGAGTTGAAGTCCACAAGTCTTAAAGTTGTCAAGTTGGGGATCTCTGAGTTAGAAGGACACACTTTTAACTCAAGAAACAATGGAGTTTAGCAACCAGTTGTCACTATTGTGCAGAAATAAAAGTCTCCCTTGAGTTGACTTGGCAACAGGAGGGAAATACCTTCTCCCTTCTTCTTTAGAGATGTCCCTTTGATTTCCCAGGCTAACGTATGGACACAGGAAGTCCTCAACTTACACCATTCAAACAGACCGTTTTTCACACTTACAACCGTCAAAGTCAGACACTTAGCACCGGTTTATATTATGACTTGCGTCTTGGGGTCACACGCAACCCCCCTTTTGCTCTGACGAGCCAAGTCACGGGAAGCCAGATCCAAATAACACCTGTATTAACTAAAAAATGGCGGGGAGCCACGTAACCGCGGGTGGCAAGGAAAAGGTCGTAAAAACGGGGTAAAAACACACTTAAGAAACATTTTCACTTAGCAACCTAAATTTCTGGGGTTCAATTGTGGTAGTTAACTCGAGGTCTCCTGTATTAATGAGGAAGTCATCTCCCTACACCAACCTTTCGGACCTCAGGAACCACTAATTCGTAATTTAAATCCCGCGGACAACTGATATGAATTTTTTTAAAAAGATAAACAGTATTTAGTGCAGTGGTTTCTCAACCTTGGCAACTTGAAGATGTCTGGACTTCAACTCCCAGAATTCCCTCAGCCAGCATGTCGCATTCGCTGGCTGTGGAATTCTGGAGTTGAAGTCCAGACATCTTCAAGTTGCCAAGGTTGAGAAACACTGATTTAGTGCATAATAAAAAAAATGCGGATAATTTTACTGCGGACCACCAACATTTTCTCCATGGACCACTGGTTGGTTGACCTCTGCTCTATACCCATGGTGGGAAACCTATGGCACCGGTGTGCCACAGGTGGCACCTGGAGCCATCTCTGCGGCACGCGAGCTGTCGCCCGGGTTTATTTATATTAATTGCCTCCCGCCAGCTAGCTGGTTTTGGGGTCACGTGCGTGCATTCGTGGGGTGGTGGGTGGTGGTCATTTCTCTCTCTCATCCCTCATCTACATACCTATTATCACCTTCCTTCCTCCTCCCTATTTGACTTTGATCAGAAGCTGGAGGGAACTTCAAGGGGAGAGATGACTGCGTTCTTGTCCTTGGAGTCATAAGACATCACAGGCCTCCTTGAAACCCACCAGCGAAGGTGGCCTATTCCGAAGCGACCAGATTTAAAAAAACTGGAGAGGTCATTTTTCCACTCCAGTCCACCAGAACCACTTCTAGATCCTCTGGACCAAGAGAGCAGAAGACCAGGACTTCCAGCATGTATCTCTCTCCCCCATGACAGCTTGATGTTTCCGCTCACAAGGTGGAGTATAACTTGGACCATAGCTCAACAAAACACTAGAAAAGGAGGAGTCCCCTCTTGATATATTCCCTGTGCAACTTTCCTAAACTTCTTACGTTGACAGATAGGGCTACTTTTAGTAAGTGGGAGCATGATTTATATAGCTGGGGGTGGCAGGTAGAGGACAGGAGGTACTATACCACTTCCAGCTGGACCTCAACACAACACAACACTTGGCTTTTTCCCTGATACTCTTTTTAGAGACCTGTAGGTTGAGTTCCTGCATAGCATGAGCTTTCCTTTCACACTAATCTTCCAGATGGATACGATGAGTGGAGACAATTTTCATTTTTCACGCTCTATTATTGCTAATAAATAGGGCAAATGTAATTGGGAATACAAATAAGGTTGTTAGGTGTTCAAAAGAGTCACTGAAGATGCTGCTAGGTTTTGTCCCGATTCCTGCCCCCCAAGTGACTCTACTTCAAAATTGCTTACCTTGGTCGCAAATATATGACACCAGTGGCCTAAAGATGTATCTAATCTAATTTAATCTAATCTAATCTGATGTATAACAATTCATCAAGACATTGTACAAGATGAAATTAGTTAGCCAGGATAGCACTGTATATATATTTTTTAACTGTACTTTAAACTTCGATAATTCAGATAATCTGTTATGATGATGCAATCTGTTATTGACTTGATTGTAGTTGTTCTGCAGCTAATTTTGTCAGGGCTTTCAAATGTTAGCTAACGTGTTTACTGCCAAACTTGTCTGCCCTACAATCATCCCAGTAGGTTGCTATTTAACAGTCTGTTCTGAAGACTGTAAACTCTAAAGTATTCAAAGGAAGAACATTAAAAAAAACAAACCCCATTCCCACTCATAGGCGGTCACCTAACAGGCCAGACATAAAAGGCATAATGGATGTTTGAAATGAAAACTTTACAAGTGCTAATTGTTAAAAGAAAGATGTCGACTGTCTAGGCTAAAATGAAGACGACGTTGTGGTTAAATGAATTTCACACACAATTTGGACCATTGACCCCCAAAGTGCTTTTTCAAAAGGCAACTGGATTTTGGTTTCCCTTGAAGTTGTTTCCCTTCTCATGCAGGAAGCTTCTTCAGCTCTGACCGAATGGTGAGGAATGGAAGGATTTATATTCCTTGCAATCCTCTGGTTATTAGTGCTCTCTCTGGGAGTCATTGTGCCCCTTGGCAGGTTTATCTGTGTTTCCAGGTCACCCTAGTAGCAAAAAAGGGTGTGGAGCTGCTGAAAGGACTGCGTTGTGGAAATAGGTAGTGTTGTATCCCTCCACCTCTGTGGACAAAGTCCAGTTGCCTTTTGAAAAAAGCACCTTTAGGACAACCATGATGGATGAGAATCTCCACTCAACATTTAGACCATTGACTTCATCACTATTTCTTGGAATGCAAAACTTAAACCACATTTAGGAGAACAGTTGCCTCCATCGTGAGTCTTCTAAACCTATTGTTATTCCAGCGCCATGTTAATAAAATACCGGCAAGAACTATAATTCTAATACTTCTGGAGGACATCAGTAGAAGCTCAGAGACTGCTGAATCGACAGAAGCAAAAATAAACAACAAATAACCCCCACAAACCTCCTCCCCCCCAAAGTGCTTTTCCCAAAAGGCAACTGGAACTCCAGAATTGAAGAAGTTTCTTGGAAAGAGAAGTGAAACATTTTCAGAAACAAAAAAATAATCAAGATGCTTAGTTTTTAGTAAAACGCATCTTTGAGACAACCATGACCTGGATGAAAAACTCCCCAGACAAAAATATCCCAAGATGATCCTTGTGGTGAAGAAGAAGCAATTTTAGTATCTCTGATGCACTGGAAATGAAGATGAGAGAAGATGGTAAGGGTAAGGTTTTCCCTCAAACATAGGTGTTAGTCTTCCCAACACTAGGGGGGCGGTGCTCATTTCCATTTCAAAGCCGAAGAGCCAGCGCTGTCCGAAAGATGTCTCTGTGGTCATGTGGCCCGGCGTGACTCAACACCGAAGGTGCACGGAACGCTGTATCCCTTCCCACCAAAGGTGAGTTTCCTATTTTTCTACTTGCATTTTTGACAGTCTTTCGAACTGCATAGGTTGGCAGAAAGCTGGGACAAGGAAATGGAAGCTCACATCCGTTACGCGGTGCAATATAGCAATAGCAGTAGACTTATTACCGCTTCATAGGCCTTTCAGGCCTCTCTAAGCGGTTACAGAGAGTCAGTATATTGCCCCCCAACAATCTGGGTCCTCATTTTACCCCCTCGGAAGATGGAAGGCTGAGTCACCCTGAGCCGGTGAGATTTGAACCGCTGACCTACTAGATCTAGCAGTAGCCTGCAGTGCTCGCATTTAACCACTGCGCCCACCTTGGCTCTTGTGCTAGGGATTCGAACCGCTAAACTGCTGACCTTCTGATCAACAAGCTCAGCATCTTAGCCACTGAGCCACCACGTCCCCTTTCTTCCGTGAAAGATGCTCAAATGGCCAATTGACCGAATCAGAGACATTTTCAGCAACTACAGTACCTGTCCTCTCTTATGGCCCTACGCTCCGTTTCTGATGAACAAAACCTACTGAATCAAAAGTAAGGTTCTACGTTTAGGCAAGAAAAAGGAAATGCACAGGTATAGTATAGGTGGTACCTTGCTCAATAGTAGTGACTATGAGAAGGATCTTGGAGTCCTAGCGGGCAACCATTTAAATAGGAGCCAGCCGTGTGCAGCAGCTGCCAAAAAAGCCAACACAGTTCTAGGCTGCATCAACAGAGGGATAGAATCAAGATCACCTGAAGTGTTAATACCACTTTATAATGCCTTGGTAAGGCCACACTTGGAATAGAGCATCCAGTTTTGGTCGCCACGATGTAGAAAAGTTGTGGAGACTCTGGAAAGAGTGCAGAGAAGAGCAAGAAAGAGGATTAGGGCACTGGAGGCTAAAACATATGAAGAACATTTGCAGGAACTGGTATGTCTAGTTTAATGAAAAGAAGGACTAGGGGAGACATGGTAGCAGTCTTCCAATATTTGAAGGGTTGCCACAAAGAAGAGGGAGTCAAGCTATTCTCCAAAGCACCAGAAGGTAGGACAAGAAGCAATGGGTGGAAATTAATCAAGGAGAGAAGCAACTAAGAACTAAGGAGAAATTTCCTGACAGTTGGAACAATTAAATCAGTGGAACAACTTGCCTCCGGAAGTTGTAAATGCTCCAACACTGGAGGTTTTTAAGAAGAGATGGGACACCCATTTTTCTGAAGTGGTGTAGGGTTTCCTACCTAGTTGGACTAGAAGAGTTTCATGCAACTATGTTATTCTATTCTAAGCCTTCTGATGATGGGTGAGAAAGTATGACCACAAAGAGGTCCTCTCCTTCTTCTTTGGAAGGTAGAGAGTGTGGAGAGACAAGACAGCAAAACCTGCTGGGTATCTTATCCCTATGAGTATCCATCCAACCATCCCTTTCCCCATGTCATCTTCTCCCCTCTGCATCCAAGGACACCAACACAGGTGCTCTCTCTCCCAAGGGGGACTTCACCATCACTGGACAATCAAGGAGCTCAGAAGATACCTTGGGAAAATGACCTGTTATACTAAAAAATATTCCTGATTGACCAAGTGGACAAACTCATCCAAATGGACTTCCAACCTCATGCTGAAAACCCTGAAAACCAAATAATAGATTCCAGTTGGTTCTCCGGTTCTCATGTCTCGGGTTGATTTGATTGACCACCGGAGACATCAGAAACAGAGATAACGAGCAAGTTCCCTCAGTTTCCTTTGTGGTTTTGATCTGTTGGCTTTTAGGTGATTTATTTCTTCGGCTCGGATGCCCACACAGACAGAAATGCCCCAGGAAAAATGCCTTTCCCTTATAGAAGTTTGGGATTCTTGCGATTCAGCAAGGATGTTGGCGCACATCAGGATGTTGGTGAAGATTTGGAGAGGCAGGTTTTGTGAGAAGTTTCAACCGAGTCCACTGTGAGGAGTGGAGTTGGGCAGTCAAGGCAGGATAGCCTAGAGCAGTGTTTCTCAATCTTGTCAACTTGAAGATGTCTGGACTTCAACTCCCAGAATTCCTCAGCCAGCATTCGCTGGCTGAGGAATTCTGGGAGTTGAAGTCCAGACATCTTCAAGTTGACAAGGTTGAGAAACACTGGCTGGCTGAGGAATTCTGGGAGTTGAAGTCCAGACATCTTCAAGTTGACAAGGTTGAGAAACACTGGCTGGCTGAGGAATTCTGGGAGTTGAAGTCCAGATATCTTCAAGTTGACAAGGTTGAGAAACACTGGCCTAGAGGGTTTAAGATTGAGGGCATCCTAGGATAGTAATTAAGCAGAGCATGTAGCTCCATATCATCACTGAGAGTCTCTGTGACTTGAAGACCAAGCTTGTGGAGATGCCAGAAGATTTGCCTGGCTGCCTTTTTAAACAGGAGGAGAGGGATCCCTCCGCCCTGGAAGGGGGCAGTTTGAAATCTGCGCCTTCGTTGGCCATCGGCGTCAACTCCTGTGCAAAGGAGGCCCCGGGTGGGAACGGGAGGCTGCTGGATGACTCATTTCCTTCCCGGGAATCAGTGGCCCTCATGGCCCACCTCTGGCCTCTCCTGTTAAGAGGGAGCCTCCATTCATTCCTGTATATATAAGCCTTCCTGTTTTATGAGGCACACCATCCAGATGGCTTCCCCTGGCAGGCCCTTGACTCTGCTTCATAAGCGACACACATGGCCAGATGGAAAAAACATATTTTTTTTTTCTTTCTTCTTTCTTTTTCTTTCTTTCTTCTTTCTTTCTTTCTTTCTTTCTTTCTTCTTTCTTTTTCTTTCTTTCTTTCTTTTTCTTCTTTCTCTTTCTTCCTCCTTCCTTTCTTCCCCTTCTCTGCCTCTCCATTTCCTTTCTTCCTCCTCTCCCTTCTTTCCTCCTTTCCTTCCTTTCTTTTCTTAACTCACTCCTCTTCTTTCTTTGTCTCCCTCATCTATCTCTCATCAATCTATCTATCTATCTATCTATCATCTATCTATCTATCCATCCATCCATCCATCCATCTCTCTCTTCTACCTATCTGTTATTTATCTTCTATTTATCCTCCATCCATCTCTCTCTCTTCTTTCTTCTCTCTCTCTCTCCATCCATCCATCCCTCTCTCTCTTCTATTATCTATCTATCTATCTATCTCTATCTATCTATCTATCTATCTATCTATCTATCTATCTTTATCTATCTATCTATCTATCTATCATCTATCTATCTATCTTCTATCTATCTATCTATCTATCTATCTATCTATCTATCTATCTATCTATCTATCTATCTTCTATCTATCTATCTATCTATCTATCTTATCTATCTATCTATCTATCTATCTATCTATCTATCTATCATATCTATCTATCTTATCTATCTATCTATCATCTATCTCTCTATCTATCTATCTATCTATCTATCTATCTATCATCTATCTATCTATCATCTATCACAGCACCTCCTTCCCTTCTCTTAAAAACAGCTGCTTCCCTCCCAAGATTGCTGCTTGCTCACCTCCATGGCTTTCCCCCCATCAACCCTGCCTCCCTCTCTCCTACTGGCTTGCTCCCACATTACACATCTTGAGTTCTTCCCAAGGTAGGAGATGCACAAACCTTCTTGGTGAAAGGCCATCTTGACAGCTCAAAGACTTTTGAGAAGGTGGAGCTGAATCTCGCTGGGTCTAGGAGCCCTTTGTCAATGACCAAAAAGGTTGGCCTTCATGATTTATGTCGACAGAGGCAGATAAATCTGTCCAGCCTGTGCCAAATTTCTAGGTTACGGGACGAAAAGGGAATGGCAAGAGCTCCACAAATCACGGGGAAGAAAGGTATTAACATATGGCATACATTAGCCAAATAGCTATTGAAAGGAAGTGGTATAAATTAGCTCCCGGGACAGTTAAATGGGTTCTCCAAACAGAGGGGGAACATTCTTCTGAGTTTCTATGAACATCCTTTTCTCCTTCTTCAACTGCCCACACTTGAAACCTGCCATAGATCTACCTCTCAAAATCAATTCCCATGCGCAGCTTTCTAGGTTACCAAAAAAACAGAATTGATACAAGGCAACACAATTCCTTAACAGTATAGCAGAGTTGGAAGGGGCCTCGGAGGTCTTCTAGTCCAACCCCCGCTCAAGCAGGAGACCTTATAATTATGGAAGCCGTCGAAATAGAAAAACCCCCACAACATGAATAAACGTGACAATACCTCCCACCTACCAGACATCTGGAAACCAGCCCTCGTCAACAAATGAGTCCAGCCACAAAAACCGACACCGGACCCAGAACAACACAGGACGCAACCACAGTCACCCTCACCAGACTCAAACCCAAACCCATCCCATAGACCAAATGCAACCATCATCCAGAAGCCAAACCACGGCGGCATCACCAACTGCTGCACCCCCACTCCGACCCCCACACAAGCAAACTGACACACGCCATGAACACATGGCCAGACCGCAAACTCGGAGCCAAACCAAAGCCCCGGATGTTACATCACAGCCATCTGCTCAGGACGTTACATCACAGAACTCAGGAGGCTACAAGGCAAGGCTCAGGATGTTACAACGCAGCCAACGCAACCCTCCAGGAGGTTGCAGCACAGGACTCAGGATATCACTACACTAGAGCTCAGGATGTCATCACAGCCCATTAACCAGGTCGTTACAACACAAAAGAACAATAGGCACACAGCCAGTACCTCCGCCACACAGGATGTTACGAAACAGCCGACTAATCTGCAAACATCAACTCCATCAAGTAATCAAGATGTTACAACACAGCAACCAATCCGCTTACAGCAACAGAGCCAGCACTCCACACACCCCCCCACCAGTATTGAAAAGACGGCAGCTCCGATCACGCTTTGCTCACACAAGCACGAAGACGAAGACACCAGCCTGAAGATGGCGAGTGGGACCTTGTCAAAACGTCGCCATACTCTCAATCTTACATGGGGAAAGACCTGAATACGCCAAGACCTATATTCATCCATATCTATCATCTATCTATCTATCTATCTATCTATCTATCTATCTATCTATCTATCTATCTATCTATCTCTATCTATCTATCTATCTATCTATCTATCTATCTATCTATCTATCTATCTACCTACCTACCTACCTACCTACCTACCTACCTACCTACCTACCATCTATCTATCTATCTATCTATCATCTATCTATCTATCTATCTATCTATCTATCTATCTATCTATCTATCTATCTATCTATCTATCATCTATCTATCTCTATCTATCTATCTCTATCTATCATCTATCTATCTTTCTTTCTATCTTCTATTTACCCATCCATCCACCTATCTGTATCTATCTATCCTCTATCCTCTATGTCTATCTGTCTATCTGTCTAAAGCAGGGGTAGGTTTCAACCGGTTCGTGGCGGTCCTCGCGAACCGGTTGGTCGGCGAACCCGGAAGTAAGTAACTTCTGGGAACGGCGAAGGGCCCACCCACCCGCCCGCGTTCCTTACCCGGTTTTGACGAGTTCTGCGCTTCCACGCATGCGCAGGACACATACAGCGCCTGCGCGATCCTCCGGGAGCAGCTGAAGCATCGCACAGACGCTAGTACGCATGTGTGCGCCGCGCGCGTGCACGAGGACGCCGCCGGCCCCATTCCAACCGAACCGGTTGGAACGGGGCGAGAAACCCACCCCTGGTCTAAAGAGGCTGAACATTTTGTTCCCTCCACCGGAGAAGCTGAGAAGAATTCTTATGGCGAGACTTGTGATTCCTGGGCCTTCCTTCTGCTCCCCTCTCCTGGATTAGCTCAATGGAAGAATATATTTCCCTACCCAAAGACGGTCTGTCTGTCCCTCTTTCTCTCTCTGGGTCCCCTCATTTGAGCAGGATTAACTGGAGTTCTGGCATGGCTCAATCTAAGGACACACAGGCCAGTCACTCCGCAGAAAGCACAGTCTGTGTGCGACCGAAGAACCAAAAGGTTTGACCCCCTCAAGACATTCCGATGGGTGGTGGTCACACAGCTGGATGAGTCGGAGAGGGATTATCTAATCTGTTTACAGCCAGTTGTTCTGAAGGGGCTCTTTGTGAGGGCAAAGATGGGGGAATGAACTGAGGGACCATCTCCGCTCCCTCACAATGGGACCATGCAATACCCCCGTATTTTTAGCAGTGACTCTGTTCTGAGTCCAAGCAGTTAGGAAAAGCCCCTGCCGTCGACATGCTAGATCTGGGGGTGGTGTGTGTGTCTCCAACCCATGGCAACTTTAAGACTTGTGGAGTTCAATTCCCAGAATTCCTCAGCCAGCTTTGCTGGCCGGATGCCCTTCCTGTCACCAATGTGGAGTTTCGTTCGGCAAATATTCTGAACGGCAGATGTTCAGTTTTGCTGGCTGAGAATTCTGGGAGTTGAAGCTCCCAAGTCTTAAAAGTGGGCAAGGTTGGAGACCCCTATTCTACATCTTGTATGGGGGCAAATAATGACCCACAGAGGCATTTTCCCTGTCTTGTCTCCTGGCAGTGGGTGGGGGGGGGGGCTTCTGGCTTCTGTTGCTGCTGGTTCGCTCAGGGACGCACTTCGCACAGACAATTGATGTGTCCATGCACAGCAGTGGTGGGTTTCAAAATTTTTGGAACCTACTCTGTGTGTGGCCTCCTTTGTGGGAGTGGCTTGCCGAGCATGTGACTTGGTGGGAGTGGCTTGCCGGCCGTGTTCTCTCTCTCTCTCTCTCTCTCTCTCTCTCTCTCTCCTTCCTTTTGTCTCTCTGTCCCTTTTTTCTTTCATCTCTCTCTCTCACTCTTTTTCTTTTTTCTTTATTTTTTCTTTCTTCTTTCTCTCTCTCTGTGTCCTGTCTCTGTGTGTGTGTGTGTGTGTGACAGTGGTGGGTTTCAAAAAATTTGGAACCTCTTCTGTAGGTGTGGCCTGCTTTCCGGGTCCACTGGTGGAACCTCTTCTAACCGGTTCGGTAATTGATGAACCGGTTCTACCGAATAGGTGCGAACTGGTAGGAACCCACCTATGATGCACAGTATTAAAAAATAAAATAAATTAAAAAACAAGATGGCGGTGCCATACAGCTGGTTCGGGGCCGTGGCTGCCTGAGTTACTATCTACTCAGCCGAACTGCTAGGAATCCACCCCTGGTGTGTGGGTACAGGCGGTTCTCAACTCACAACGGTTCATTCAGTGACTGTTCAAAGTTACAACGGCACAGGGAAAAAATATTCATGGACATTTTTTCACATTTACAACTGCAGCAGCTTCCGCGTGGTCACGTGACACTTGGCAAGATTCATACTTACGGCGGTTGCACTGTCCCCTTTCGCGACCTTCCCACGAGTCGAGTCAAAAGGGGGAGGGGAGCCAGATTCACTTCACGACCTGTGCGACTCACTGAACAACGGCAGTAACCCCCTTAACAACGGTGGCGAGAAAAGGGGGCGAAACGCAGCAAAGCCCATTTCGCAACTTGTCGCGCTGAGCCGATGGAAAGTGAGGGGCTCAATTGTGGTTATACATCGAGGACTTACCGAAGCCAAACACCCCCCCCCCAACCCACCAATGGATCAGAGGGAAGAAAGTTTAACTAAATGGGGGGGGGGGTTCTGGATTCCGCAAAGCTCCAAGGACTCCGTTTGAGCGATGCTAAATTGCAAATGGCAGCCTTGGCAACGGTGGGGGAAATAGATGCTCAAGTTTCCACGGCTGGTTATTTAGAGAAGATTTATGCGCTGCGTTTTAAGGCTCCTTTTTCATTATGGCCCCCAGCTGAAGAAACATTGTGTGGGGGGGGGAGGAGGAAAAAAAGCTTTATAGGACTAGAGACGGCGGCAAAGAATTCGTAGCAGAGAAAACCCAAAATCCCCCAGGCTTTCGTGTATGTGTGTGTTGTTTGTGTGTGTGTAAGACGCCCGAGAGTTTATAAGGCTCCGAAAATCAACTTAAGTGCACCCAGAAAGGAATATTTGGACCATCTGGCTGCAGAAGAAAGCAAATATGGGGGAAAGCAGAAAGCGGAATCACACTTTTCTGTAGTTTACAAGCTGTTTTAATTAAGGTTCCTGTCAGGGAAAAGGGGAAGGGGGCTATTTTCAGCTCTGGAAAGTAAATTGAAGTTATAATAGGAATCTTTTCCAGAAACACCGGGGTTATTTCACAGCAGGTCTCCGGGTTTTATCATCTTGGCTAGAAACGCCGGCTTCTCACCCCGGTTAATGTCAATTTGATTTGTCTCCCTGCCGAAGCTGCTTTGCCAAAAGGCTTTCCAAACGCGGCTAATATAACAGATACTCGGTGATATATTAGAGAGACGGTTGCGGATTTCACTGATGCTCCAATGCAATTTCCTTTGTTTCCCTGCACACACAGGTTGTGTCTTTTTAAAGTGGAATTACCCCGTAAAACGGCATCGTCTGCGGGCGAACTGTTAACGAGGAGAGTCCTTCTGTTTATAAAAATCTTTCAGGCTAAAAAGAAAGCAAAATTTGGAAGGAATTCTAATTGCGCACAGATAAGCCTTCATCTTAGTGCCCCAATTAGGAGTTTCCGTTGCTAAGCAAGGTGGACATAGAGTGAGTCACACCCAGTCTGACGGGTTTCTTGCATCGAGTTTCCTTGTCAAAAGCCGGCTGGGAAGGTTGCAAATGGAGATGACAGAGCCTGGGGTGCCACATCCGTCGTAAATGCAGGCAGTCCTCGGCTTATGATCACAATAGAGCACAGTATTTCTAACGTTGCTAAGCGAGGCATTTGCTAAGGGGATTTTGCCCCGTCTGATGAACCGTTATTGCCACAATTGTGAAGGGAGCCCCTGCAATTGCTGAGTTAGTCACACGGTCGTTAAGCGAATCCGACATCGCTGGTCGCAAAAGGGGATCACCTGACCCCGGGACACTGAAACCGTCATAGGTACATGCCAGTTGCCAATCTCTGAATTTTGATCACCTGACCATGGGGTTGCTACAAAGGTCTTAACGGTGAAAAACAGTCATAAGTCACTTTTTTGTTGTGCCGTCGTAACTCTGAACGATCCCTAAATAAAGTCGGAACTTGCAACGAAATAAACTGTTGTAAGTTGAGGACTTCCTGAGCACGTTGGTTGCTGAGTGCCCCAATTTTGATCACATGAGCTTGGGGTTGATGCAACGGACGTAAGTGTGACCAGTTGTATGTCCCTTTCTGTTCTGACCGAGGCTTCCCCAGCGGCACCAAGCCGAGTCCTCATCCCGATAAACCCGTTTATTTCACTGACAGTGGATTCCCCTCCAACAAAGCCTTTCTCTCCCACAGTCTTTCAAGAGAGGTCACAATTACCGACCTTTCTCAGTCTTGTGGCCAGGCCGATCTCTTTCAGATGCTGCAATACTTGGCAAGAATGCAGGAATGAACTAATTGTCTCCTGCAAACTCCACTCCCCTTCCGCTCCTCTTTTAGTTCCTCTGGGAGGGGCCATTCACCGTCCACCTGTGGCTTCACTCCCAAGTTGATCCTATTCTTTAGCTGTTCCCTTCGTCTGGCAACTCTGTGCATGGGCACACTGGGAAGGCTCCAGCTGTTCTTCTGCCTCACTGATGTCTGAAGGCAGCTGATAACTCCCAGATGGCCCTGGCCCCTCTCTGCCTCCGACACAGAGCCCTCATCGGCCTTCCCCAGACTCCAGGACTGGCCCAGTTCCTCCCCAACCTCCTGACTGTGTGAATCTGCCGCCAGCTCCGATGGCCACTGGCGGATCACAACACTTTCTTCCCTGTATTTCCAACTCACTGGTTTGGGGGTCTGCTCTTGGTCGTGACAACGTTCTGCCTTGTAGATACTTTCTCTTGTATCTTCTCTCGGTCTACTCTTCCTCAGGCCGAACATACCCATATTTTCCTCTTCACTTCCCAGCCTCCTGCTCTACCTGCAGGGCCTCCCCTGAAAAATCTCTCCAGTTCCTCAAAGTCCATTTTAAACCACATAGCCCAGAACACGGCCCTGCCAATCAGCCATGGCCAAGGTAGGGTGGGAAAATTACATCCGGTGGCCTAACTCTACGCTCTTGTCAATAAGGGTCTGAAATATCGTTTCTACTTGCAGCAGGTTCTTGGTTCTCCCAGAAAACAAAATACATCACCTAGAGCCAAGGTGGCGCAGTGGTTAAATGCAGCACTGCAGGCTACTGCTAGATCAGCAGGTCAGCGGTTCAAATCTCACCGGCTCAGGGTGACTCAGCCTTCCATCCTTCCGAGGTGGGTAAAATGAGGACCCAGATTGTTGGGGGCAATACTGACTCTCTGTAAACCGCTTAGAGAGGGCTGAAAGCCCTATGAAGCGGTATATAAGTCTACTGCTATTGCTATTGCTATTGCTCCAAAACGGTGGTAAATGTTTTTTCTCTATTACTTGGGAACTGGGGAAAAAAAAAACCAAATGACAATGAAGAATTACAAAGCGCAGGATTTTATAACTGCAACTGCTGCTGTTAAGAAGCATTTCCCCTTTCTTATCAGACGTAATCGCTAAGGACAGCCTTGGACAGGATAATGTAGGAGGCCTGGATACGCAGCTGTGTGAAGGTGCCCCTTCAGATATTTGCTCCCTAAGGGTTTTCTTGAGCCTCAAAACGAACTATGCAAATAAACTGGCATAAGCGCATAACTCTGGAGTATCTTTCTCTGAATTCATAGAAGCCTTTCAGGTTATTGCAATAATCTATCCAGCAAGATGCACTAGGCAGAGGTGGCATTCAGCAGGTTCTGACCAGTTCTGGAGAACCGGTTAGTGGAAATTTTGAGTGTTCGGAGAACCGGCAAATACCACCTCTGGCTGGCCCCGCCCCCTTCTATTCTCTGCCTCCCAGATCCCAGCTGATCGGAAGGAATTGGGGATTTTGCATTATTCTTCCCCTGGAGTGGGGAGGGAATGGGGAATTGCAGTATTCTCCCCCTGGAGTGGGGAACAATGGGGATTTTGCAGTAACCTTCCTCTGGAGAGGGGAATAGGGATTTTGCAGTTTCCTTCCCTGGAGTGGGGAGGGAATGGAGATTTTGCAGTATCCTTCCCCTGGAGTGGGGAGGGAATAGGGATTTTGCAGTTTCCTTCCCCTGGAGTGGGAGGGAATGGGGATTTTGCAGTAACCTTCCTCTGGAGTGGGGAGGGAATAGGGATTTTGCAGTTTCCTTCCCCTGGAGTGGGGAGGAATGGAGATTTGCAGTATCCTTCCCCTGGAGTGGGGAGGGAATAGGGATTTTGCAGTTTCCTTCCCCTGGAGTGGGGAGGGAATGGGGATTTGCAGTATCCTTCCCCTGGAATGTGGAGGGAATGGGGATTTGCAGTATTCTCCCCTTGGAGTGGGGAACAAATGGGGATTTTGCAGTAACCTTCCTCTGGAGAGGGGAGGGAATAGGGATTTTGCAGTTTCCTTCCCCTGGAGTGGGGAGGGAATGGAGATTTTGCAGTATCCTTCCCCTGGAGTGGGGAGGGAATAGGGATTTTGCAGTTTCCTTCCCTGGAGTGGGGAGGGAATGGGATTTTGCAGTATTCTCCCCCTGGAGTGGGGAACAAATGGGGATTTTGCAGTAACCTTCCTCTGGAGAGGGGAGGGAATAGGGATTTTGCAGTATCCTTCCCCTGGAGTGGGGAGGGAAATGGGGATTTTGCAGTATCCTTCCCTGGAGTGGGGAGGGATGGGGATTTTGCTTATCCTTCCCTGAGTGGGGAGGGAATGGGGATTTGCAGTATTCTCCCCCTGGAGTGGGGAACAAATGGGGATTTTGCAGTAACCTTCCTCTGGAGAGGGGAGGGAATAGGGATTTTGCAGTCCTTCCCCTGGAGTGGGGAGGGAATAGGGATTTTGCAGTTTCCTTCCCCTGGAGTGGGGAGGGAATGGATTTTGCAGTATCCTTCCCCTGGAGTGGGGAGGGAATAGGGATTTTGCAGTTTCCTTCCCCTGGAGTGGGGAGGGAATGGGGATTTTGCAGTATCCTTCCCCTGGAATGTGGAGGGAATGGGGATTTTGCAGTATTCTCCCCTTGGAGTGGGGAACAAATGGGGATTTTGCAGTAACCTTCCTCTGGAGAGGGGAGGGAATAGGGATTTTGCAGTATCCTTCCCCTGGAGTGGGGAGGGAATGGGGATTTTGCAGTTTCCTTCCCCTGGAGTGGGGAGGGAATGGGGATTTTGCAGTAACCTTCCTCTGGAATGGGAGGAAATGGGGATTTTGCAGTTTCCTTCCCCTGGAGTGGGGAGGGAATGGGGATTTTGCAGTATCCTTCCCCTGGAATGTGGAGGGAATGGGGATTTTGCAGTATTCTCCCCTTGGAGTGGGGAACAAATGGGGATTTTGCAGTAACCTTCCTCTGGAGAGGGAGGGAATAGGGATTTTGCAGTATCCTTCCCCTGGAGTGGGGGGAATGGGGATTTTGCAGTTTCCTTCCCCTGGAGTGGGGAGGGAATGGGGATTTTGCAGTAACCTTCCTCTGGAGCGGGGAGGAAATGGGGATTTTGCACTATCCTTCCCTGGAGTGGGAGGGAATGTGGATTTTGTAAAATCCTTCACTTGGAGTGGGGGAGGAATGGGTATTTGCAGTATCCACCCCCTGCCACGCCCACCAAGCCACGCCCACAGAACCAGGAGTAAAAATTTTGAATCCCACCACTGGCAGCAGGCAATGTCCTAAAGAAGAGTAGATCAACCTATTCTCCAAAGCACCTGAGGGCAGGACAAGAAGCAATGGGAGGAAACTAATCAAGGAGAGAAGCAATCTGGAATTAAGAAGAAACTTCACGACAGTGAGAACAAGCAATCAATGGAACAGGTTGCCACCAGAAGTTGTGGGTCCTCTATCACTGGAGTCTTTTAAGAAGAGAACTGAGCAACCATTTAACTGGAATGGTATAGGTTTCCTGCCTAAGCAGGGGGTTGGGCTAGAAGACCTCCAAGGTCCCTTCCAACTCTCTTTATAGTTCTTAAATGGTCAGAAGTGGAACAGATCCTGAATGAGTTGGAACAATTCTACCAGATTACCACCTTAGAGGTGGGGAAAATCCTAGCGGAAAAAAATAATGCTTTTAAAAAAAAGATTGTAAACAAAAGAGACTCTCATTGGTTTGATCACACCCACTGGGAGAATTTCATTGTTGTATATTATCTTTTGGTCTTAAAAAGAGCCGAGGTGGCGCAGTGGTTAGGGTGCAGCACTGCAGGCCACTTCAGCTGACTGTTATCTGCAGTACGACGGTTCCAATCTCACCTGCTCAGGGTTGACTCAGCCTTCCATCCTTCCGAGGTGGGTGAAATGAGGACCCGGATTGTGGGGGCGATATGCTGACTCTGTAAACCGCTTAGAGAGGACTGAAAGCCCTATGAAGTGGTATATAAGCTTAACTGCTATTGCTATGTGTCAACAGGAACCAGACTCAAGAATGAATGAATTTTTATAGGATATAGTAAGAAAATCCTAGAGAGAGAGAGAAAAAAATCTGTATTTCTTTCTTTTTCCGTGCTCTTAAACTCCAGGGAGCTAAGGCAGGGTCAGCCTGAGTTTCTTATCTAATGCTTTCTTTATTTCCAGGGCTTCGTCATATTTTGTCACTGTCACCGCAATTTCTCCAAGGTCATCTTTGGGGCTTTGAACACACGCTTCCCATCCTCCACAACTCTGGAACCAGGGAGACACAATACTTGGAAGCAATTGTGTCCCCCCCCAAGGCTTTACAATGAATCAGGACGGCAGCACATGTACCAATCAGAACAACAGGAAATCCTCAAGAAATATTCAGAAATCTTACAGTAGCTAAGACTAACAATACAGGCTTCAGCTGTAATTATCTACTGAACCGATGTTATTAGCCATATATGAGCAAATCGGCTATTAATATAGATTAGCCATGGATCATTATAATGAAATATGGCTAAACCCACTAAATTCTTTCTGCAGAACTGCTATCTATCTCTATGAAACTCAGAATATGTGCCAAGGATATTTTGCTTCGTTCAAACACTTCCTTTTGTTACAATTTCCACATTGCTTATTTTTCTTCTTTCTTCTGCAATGTGCAGTTCGTTATAAAGTGATTTGTTTAAACCAAATGAAATTTTGATTTCTTTTGGATCCTTTTGTCTTGCTACAGGGCTTTATATATTTTTTAATTAAATATTTTAAAGAGAAGAATATTAAGCAAGAAGAGAGATAATAGACCCAGAAAAAGATTAAAGGCTACAAAGGTAAACAAAACATGAACCAGGAAAGAAGGAAATCTAAAATATTGAGATTGTAGTTTTCCAACACATCCTTATGAAATTATGAAGCATAATGTATCACTTAAAACCCCCCACTAAAATCATTATTAAGCTTTAAGCTAAATATAGATATGACTACCGGTAAGATAGTTCCCCTTGCATATATGTGCTGATCGTTCCCGACTCTAGGGGGCGGTGCTCATCTCCGTTTCAAAGCCGAAGAGCCAGCATTATCCGAAGACGTCTCCGTGGTCATGTGGCTGGCATGACTCAATGCCAAAGGCGCACGGAACGCTGTTACCTTCCCACCAAAAGTGGTTCCTATTTTTCTACTTGCATTTTTTTTACGTGCTTTCGAACTGCTAGGTTGGCAGAAGCTGGGACAAGTCACGGAGCTCACTCCGTTATGCGGCGCTAGGGGTTTGAACCGCCGACCTTTCGAGGCACAAGCTCAGTGTCTTAGCCACTGAGTGTCATAGTATAAACCGGTACCAGAGTATAAATCGCCAACTAGGAGAATTATGAATGATTTCCAGAATCAGAGCAAAAGTAATCTTAAAAAACAATTTAGAACACAGAACCAAAGTGACTTTAGAGGTCTTTTAGTCCACCCCTCCCTGCTGAAGTCAGGAGACATTATTCTGGGCTGGTCAAATGGTTGTTCCAATCTTCTTGAAAAGCTCCAATGATGGGGCACCCAGAACTCCAACTTCCATTGATTAATTGTTCTCACCATCAGAAAATGTCTGTTCAGTTCTAGATTGGATCTCTCTTTAACCAGCTTCCACCCACTGCTTCTTGTCCTGCTCCCAGGTGCCTTGGAGAACAGGTTGACCCACCCTCTCTTCTTTGTCAAAATTGAACACCCCTCTCCAGTGGTGGGATTCAGCCGGTTCACACCTATCCGGGAGAACCGGTTGTTAACTTTCTAAGCAGTTCGGAGAACCGGTTGTTGGAAGAAATCCCCTTTGTGTTTTCCCCCACTTTACAGGGCTAATCCTGTAAGGAAGGCAGGAAGGAAACATTCTGGTGTTGTTTCTAGGAGTCCTTCGGGATTGGGCGGCATACAAATCTATTAAAATTACAAAAATTACAAAAATTAAATCTTTATTGTCCTCGCTTACAGAACTGCCTTTCCGGTTAACCCTTAATGCATTGTAACAGCTAAGATGACGCGCCCATCGACGTGAGTGACGTTGAGTTGGCCACGCCCGCATGGTCACATGACCACGAGCCCCGCCTACGCAGCTGGTCATTAGGGCAGAGAACCGGTTGTTACATTATTTGAATCCGACCACTGCCCCTCTCTCAACAAAGTTGGGAGGAATGCAACTTCATCTATCTCCAGTCTAGAAGGTGGTCCTTTCAGCAGTCCCAAGGCGGCTTCACCCCCCATTTGCACCACTCAGGACACAGAGAAGTCTTCAGTGGCCTCAACGACCCTCTAAAAGGATGCACCATCCATCAGAGTGGAAGAAGCTTCTCGGAGAAGAAGCGAAACGTCCTCAAAGAAAAAACTAGGAAGTTTAGTTGCATCTTGGGGGGAAAAAATCACCTTTGGGACAACCACGACCAGGATGATGGAGAATCTTCACAGGTGCGTGTTCCTTTTTAATATTTCATCTGCCTTCACAGAAAGTAAACAATTCCCCGATTGGGCTGATCATTCCGACCAGGGTGGGTTTCTCACCCCGTTCCAACTGGTTCGGTTGGAACAGGGCCGGCAGCGTCCTCGTGCACGCGCGCAGTGCACGCATGCGTACTAGCATCTGTGCGATGCTCCAGCTGCTCCTGGAGGATCGCGCAGGCGCTGTAAGCGTCCTGCGCATGCGTGGAAGCGCAGAACTCGTCAAAACCGGGTAAGGAGCGCGGCGGGCGGGTGGGCCCTTCGCCGTTCCTGGAAGTTACTTACTTCTGGGTTCGCCGACCAACCGGTTCGCAGGGACCGCCGCGAACCGGTTGAAACCCACCCCTGATTCCGACTGAACTGTTCAATCCGATTAGATTCAGATTTGATAATTGGAAAGAGTTTTGGCAGACTGCTCTTTTCACTGAAATTCCCATTATTGGATTTCCTGAATCTCTTCAACCTGCGTGTTAGACCCCTTCCACAAAGGGACATCTTATTTTGCATCTGCTTTGCATAAACTCCACCTAATTGCTAGATGGGGAGGGGGGGGAGGAATATTCGGGAACTATTCCCGAATGCCTTTTTTTCCGCTGAGAACACCTGGAGGCAATGCCCAAGGTGTAATTAACTGACACACCGCCTTACTACTTATCTGAAAGTGGATGGTGGTTTGCCGCAGTAAGACAAATCACACCCCGAGATGAAATAAGGCTGAAAAATTAATCCAATCCAAATTAAAGTAAATAATGCAAATGAAGAGAAGGCAGAGTTCATTCTCTTTCCCAATCTTGCTATTGGGAAAGCTAGGAACCACCCCCAAATCCCATTATTATTTTTTTGCAATGCCCAGCAAAGAAAACACAGAAATAGTCTTAATATGCATCCATAAAACCTATATAAAACCGTGGCACGACAAGGTGGAACCAAAACCGTGGCACGACAAAACCGGTCCACTAAAGCGCGCCCAATTAAAGCGCGTACCTGACATCATCAGCAGCGCGACAAATACGACCGCGGAGAAAAAAGGGCGCTTTAAAAAGCGCTTTGAAAGCAAGCCGATTCACGTAAAGGTAAGGGTTAGGTTTAGGTTTAGGGTTAGGTTAAGGGTTAGCGTTAGGTTTAGGGTTAGGTTAAGGGTTAGGTTTAGGGTTAGGTTTGGGGGGGTTAGGGTAAGGTTTTCGCGTTAATTTTAACTTTACCGCTCACAGCGTGATGTTTTCGTCGCACTGTGATGACGTCAGGTACGCGCTTTCGTCGAGCGCGCTTTATTCCACCGCGGTTTTGTGGTGGAACCATATAAAACAGGGTTATTTTACGGGGCAAAACATATACATCCTGCATATTAATACACATAAAATCAGATTCAATTTAGATTTGTTCCAATGGAACAAATGCATTTCCCGATGGATGAATCTGATGCTTGAGACTTAAATGGGATATTATGTTCTCCCTCCTTCGGTTTTAAACTCTCATCTAAATCAGTTTTCTCTGGACTTCCAGAGAGGGAAATAAAAATCATGACATCACATTCAGGGGTGGAATTATATAATTGGCATCAGTGGCATCAGTGGTGGGTTGCGTCCGGTTTGGCCTGGTTCAGCCAAACCAGTGGCGGGAGGCCCGCTCATTGCCTGGATGCTTCTGCACATGTGCAAGCATAAAAAGGGAGCGAGCCCAAACCAGTATTCAATATTTGCCACTTGCCACTGATGGCATCATGTGTGATATCTATGAAAGTTCTCAGTCATCCAGGCCATGATTGTCCCAAAGGTGCTTTTTTCAAAAGGCAACCTGGACTTCTTTTTCCTCGAAGACGATTCGCTTCTCCTCCAAGAAGCTTCTTCAGTTCTGACCGAATGAATCATAATAGAGATGGAAGGAACCTTGAAGGTCTTCTAGTCCAACCCCCTGCTCAAGCAGGAGATCCTATACCATTGCAGACAAATGACTGTCCAGTCTCTTCTTAAAGACTTCCAGCGTTGGAGCATTTACAACTTCAACTTGTCCAGAATGCAGCCGCGCGAGCGATTGTGGGTGCACCTCGGTACACCCACGTTACACCTATCCTCCGCGAGCTGCACTGGTTACCGATCAGTCTCCGGATACGCTTCAAAGTGCTAGTCGTAACTTATAAAGCCCTTCATGGTATTGGACCTGGGTACTTGAGAGACCGCCTGCTGCCAATTACCTCCCAAAGACCCATCAGATCTCACAGGGTTGGCCTCCTCCGAGTTCCGTCTACTAGCCAATGCCATCTGGCTACGACCCGGGGGAGGGCCTTCTCTGTAGCAGCTCCGGCCCTTTGGAACGAACTCCCTGCGGAGAGGACCCTCACCTCTCTCCAGGCCTTCCGAAAAGCCGTTAAAACCTGGCTGTGTCGGCAGGCCTGGGGTTGATGAGCTCCCTTCCCCTCTCGACAGGTGTGGTTGTTGGTTATTTTAAATGCCTGTCTTGTATTTGTATGTTCCCTTTCCCGTTTGAGTTGTTCGCCGCCCTGAGTCCCTATAGGGAATAGGGCGGCATATAAATAAAATAAAACTTCAAACTTCAAACAACTTCTGGAGGCAAGTTGTTCCACTGGCGAATTGTCCTCACTGTCAGGAAATTTCTCCTTAGTTCTAAGTTGCTTCTCTCCTTGGTTAGTTTCCATCCATTGTTTCTTGTCCTGACTTCTGGGGCTTTGGAAAATAAGTTGACACCCCCCCTCCTCTTTGTGGCAGCCCCTCAAATATTGGAATACTGCTATCATGTCCCCCTTAGTCCTTCTTTTCTCTAAAAGGCTTACAAAGGACTGCATAAAGTAGATTACTCACTTCCTTTTTTAAAACACTTATTTCATTTGCACTTAAACTTTTCACTGTGACTGAATAGAGAGAGATGGAAAACAAACTAGGGCATACAAAACTTTCGCTAGGCCAGTCCTTGAATGCAGCTCATCTGGAACCCCCACTGCATATCAGACGTTAATTTAATTGAGCAAGTCCAGAAACCCACATACTGCAACCGTTCTTCCTATGTTTTTACCCTCCGAGGCCTTTGATGGTCTTATTGTCTTCTCCGCGCTTTTTCCAAAATCTCAACTTCCTTTTTTTGTAATGTGGTGACCAAAACTGGATGCGCATTTCAGGCTTTGATAAAATGGCACTAATACTTCGCCTGCTGTTTGATTCTGCGCCTCTGTTTATAGAACCAAGGATGTATTCGCTTTAGAATGGAAGGATTAATATTCCTTGCAGTTAGTACTCTCTCTGAGAATCACTGTGGTCACTTGAAGGTTTATCTCTGCTCTCAGGGTCACCTAACTAGTTCCACACCCATCTGCACTCTGATTCAGGTGACCCCAAGGGCACAGATAAACCTCCAAGTGGCCTCAAGGACTCTCAGAGACTATGAACAACCAGAGGACTGCAAGGACTAGCAATCCTTCCATCCTCCACCATTCAGTCAGAACTGAAGAAGCTTCTTGGATGAGAAGTGAAACTCCTTCAAGGAAAACCAAAGTCCGGTTATCTTTGGGACAATCATGATGTTTAAGACCTCATTTGTGGTTATTCCTAAATTGACGTACTCCAGAGATCTCCATGGATGGATTTTCAAGACTCCTTGGAAGATAAGAAAGTATTCTGGTGGTGGTCACCAGGTTGGAAGGCTGCTGCGTACAAAATGTAAATATTTAAACATATTTAATGCTCTTCTTTAACTTTTTCTTCAAGGCTACTTCCTGCTGTTCCTTTTAGTTTGTAAAAGATTCTGGCTGGGCTACCATCATTGCAATCCTGAAATGCGTTTCCTGAGAGTCAAAACTCTTCTAAAAGGAATCCTATTAATTTTTTTCCCTAGAAAGAGGCTTCACATTCAACCCTCTTCACCCCAAGTATGCCTCTCTGTAATTAAAGCATTATGTGCCTTCATTTCCTGTTCCTTAACTACACCAAGCATCTTTCATTATTTTAGGTTTCTTTTTTAAAGCTTTTCATCCTTCCTATTAACCATTTCATGGATTTGATAATAGTTCAGTGTGGCAAAAAAGCATAAAAGAAATATCAGCTCATTTGGGAGATACTTATAGTTCCCCTCAGTCTGTAGGAAAAATTCTTGATTAATACACATTATGGTTGTGTTTGGCATTAGCATTATTTATATTTTTTTATGTTATTATCCCCTCTGCAGTGTTCTCCCCCTCCTCCCGAAAACCGTTCACAAAACGGACACCACTCCCACGCAAATTCAAAAATGCATTTCACGCAATAAAGAACACAATGACCTACACAACTGTGTCTATGGGGCAACAACAGTCCAGCAACCAAAAAGGGGATTTGTTTCTCACAGCTGCACCGATTGTATATTCTCTTCCTTCCCCTCATCCAATGCATGGAGAGAAGTTGACAATTCAATTGTTGGTCTTGCCTGCATTTCACAGGATTTTATTCAGATTAAGGAAAGTTATGTGTGCTGAGAATATATTTTTTAAGGAGAATCTTAGCCACAAACCAAAAATATTGAAGTCATTTCTTAAGATAAAGGTAAAGATTCCCTTCGCACATACGTATGCGCCAGTCGTTCTCGACTCTAGGGGCAGTGCTCATCTCCATTTCAAAGCCGAAGAGCCAGCGCTGTCTGAAGATGTCTCCATGGTCATGGCCAGAAGGACTCAATGCCAAAGGCGCACAGAATGCTGTTCCCTTCCCACCAAAGTGGTTCCTATTTTTCTACTTGCATTTTTACATGCTTTCGAACTGCTAGGTTGGCAGAAGCTGGGACAAGTCACGGGAGCTCACTCCATTATGCGGCGCTGGGATTCGAACTGCTGAACTGCCGACCTTCTGATCGACAAGCTCAGTGTCTTAGTAACGAGCCACTGTGTCCCCTGGTCATTTCTTACCTATGGCCAAATCCAGGAATATTTGCAGAAGGTGGTTTAAAAAGAAATCAAAATGGCGGCCACACCATGGAATTAAATCCCTTCTGTTCTGACCCCGCTCCGGCCTGTGAGTAACACAGACACAGGCTTGGCTATTTGCCACTCTTTAATCACAGGAATTACAACTCCGTTGGCTGAAAGCCCAAGCGACACTCTCATACACGAAGGGTTGGCAGCAACCCAAACCAAACAGAATGGAAATACAAAACAGACCAGACAAGAGTTCCTCAAGACTGTTACGAACGGTTGTGTCCTGCAAACGGACCCCTCCCAAGTTCTCACTTATATACTCTCTTGGGAGGGGCCAAGCCACAACCACCTGGGCTTGATTATCTCTTATGATTCTGCCTCTGCAACTGTTGCTTCCATTTCTCCGCCCTTCTCTGTCTGGCGTCAGGGACAAACTCCCTTTGATCTTCCCCACTGCTCCATGCCTCAGGCACCTCCTGGTGGCCAACCAGCCTCTCTGGTCCCTGCTCTGAGTCTGAACCCTGCCCGGGGTCCTCCACATCTTCCAGAGCCGACTCATAGGGTCCCTCGCTATCCAAGTCCATCGGCAGCTCAAACGGATCCTGGGCCACAACACCTTCCCTTCTTTAATGGAAAAGGGGACGGGGCTTCAATTGTTGCAGCTGCCATCTTGGTTTCTTTTCTTAAGCACTCTTGGCCAAAACTCTGGAGCTTGGGTAGGAAGGAGATCATCATCATCATAATGACTGCAATAATTTGAATGTGCATATCACCCACGCTCTACAGTGGTTTACCAAAACAAGTGATAATAAAGCATTGAATGTCATCATAAACCCTCTAAAATATTCCCAGTAAGAGCAAACGATTTAAGCATTTAAATGAAGCATTAAAACCGAAGCAAATATATATATATATATATATAATATATATATGTATGTATGTATGTATGTATGTATGTATGTATGTATGTATATATCAACCGGGATAATTAATTAGTATACAAATTTCCCCCTAGTCACATAATAGATCCGTTTCTTTCATCAGCCTCATCACACGGATGTCTTGGAGTAGAGATACGCGGGCTAGCTCTAGTAATTTGGGTTCTCTGTGGTTCGGAAGAGCAAATCCTTTGGTGGAATGAAGTCAGGAGTCCCAGGAGAGCAAGACAAGCACCCCAAAACCCAAGAACAAAATGGGGCCTTATACTTCTGAGTGGTTCCTTTGTTGTATTTCATTGCCTGTCATTGCACAGCCAATGCTCAACCTATCAGAACCCCTCAGGCCAACGTGGGAAACAGCTATTGACTTAACACTTCCCCAGTTTAACCCCGAGAACGGGGATGGTCCAAGGTAGCTCCTTGTGAACTGACCATTAGTGGACCCTCTACCAAACCATCGCATCAGCCTTGTGAACTTTCAGGGTTCCACTTTCTACCACATATTCAAAATGGACTGGGATACGTGTGTGTGTGTGTGTGTGTGTGTGTGTGTAGGTAAAGGTTACCCCGCACATGTATGCTAAGAGCTGAGGTGGCGCAGTGGTTAAATGCAGCACTGCAGGCTACTTCAGCTGACTGCAGTTCAGCAGTTCGGCTGTTCAAATCTCACCGGCTCAGGGTTGACTCAGCCTTCCATCCTTGAGGTGGGTGAAATGAGGACCCAGACTGTATGGGTCAATATGCTGACTCTGTAAACTGCTTAGAGAGGGCTGAAAGCCCTATGAAGCGGTATATAAGTCTAACTGCTATTGCTATTGCTATGCTAGTCGTTTCCAACTCTAGGGGGGCGGTGCTCATCTCCGTTTCAAAGCTGAAGAGCCAGCGCTGTCCGAAGACGTCTCCGTGGTCATGTGGCCGGCATGACTCAATGCCAAAGGTGCACGGAACGCTGTTCCTTTCCCACCAAAGGTGGTTCCTATTTTTCTACTTGCATTTTTTTTACGTGCTTTCGAACTGCTAGGTTGGCAGAAGCTGGGACAAGTCACGGGAGCTCACTCCGTTACGCGGCGCTAGGGGTTTGAACCGCCGACCTTTCTGATGCACAAGCTCAGCGTCTTAGCCCCTGAGCCACCGTGTCCCAATGTATATGTATAGGTATAGGTATATGTAAATACGTATGGTGCTGGTACATATTGATGTATGTATGCAACATGTGTATATGTGTGTTATGTATGGTTTGAGTAGATATACCAGTGTTTCTCAACCTTGGCGACTTTAAATCCTGTGGACTTCAACTTCCAGAATCCCCCAGCCAGCAGAGCGTAGTTAGGAGGCCACTGCTGTGTCCCTGCAGAGGTTATGTGGATTGTGTGTCTATGCTTACCCCTCTTCTGCCATGTTCTCATATACGCTAAGTAATAATAGTATTGCCTGTAAACATACTCTTGCCAGACTAAAGCAATTACCGTATTTTTGGAGTATAAGACGCACCTTTTCCCCTCAAAAAAGAGGCTGAAAATCTGGGTGCGTCTTATACACTGAATACAGCATTTTTTGCCTCCCGAAATCCCTCCCCTTTCACCAGAATGGCTGTGCAGAGCCTTTAGGAGGCTTCCAGAGTGCTCCTGGGGCTGGGGAGGGCAGAAAGGAGCAAAAAACGGGCTGTTTTTTGCTCAACTTTAGCCCCCAGCCCCCAGGAGCACTATATAAGCTTCCTAAAGGCTATCCATGCCGCTTTTTTGACAAAAAAACGGGCTCATTTTCATGAAAAACATGCAGGTTTTTTGCTCATTTCCCCCCCCCCCCCGAACACTCTGCAAGCCTCCTAATGGTTATTCATGCCCTTTAAAAAAAAAAACGGGCCCAACCTTTTTTTAAAAAAATTGCCTCTTCAAAACCTTGGTGCGTCTTATACTCCAAAAAAATACAGTAGCTGTAATAATGACAGATATACCCTGTGAATTCCTAGGGAGGGTCCTTCTTAGCCCTCTTCCTGCCTACCAGCCATTCCAAACTCCAATGTCCTTTTGCTCTCTGGGCAACACCCTTCCTTCTCCCGAGACCCCAGACCCACATTCCACCATAAATCCCAAGGGATTGATCAGGTTTTTTTGCAGACAGTCCCAAAGGTGCTTTTTTCCATTTCGTTCTTGATCCAGGAAGCTTCTTCAACTCTGACTGGATGGTGGGAGATGGAAGGATTGATACTCCTTGCAAACAGAACTGGCCCTTTGCATCCTTCTAGAGGGTCGTTGAGGCCACTTGGAGGTTTTATCTGTATCTTCAGGGTCACTTGAGTAGTGAAAATGGATGTGGACTTGAGGACACAGACAAACCTCCAAGTGCTTCAACGACCCTCTCAAAGGATGCAAACGACCAGCTGTCTGCAAGGAGTATCAATCCTTCCATTCCCCACCATCCACTCAGAGCTGAAGAAGCTTCTTGGAGGAAAAGCGAAACGTCTTCAAAGAAAAATCAAGAAAGTCCAGTTGCCTCTTGAAAAAAAAAACACCTTTGGGACAACCGGAGAGATTTTTCTGCAGATACTTCACCCCAGGTCACAACAATATTCTCCCAGGGCAATGGTTTGGGAAGCGGGGTGTTGTCTTCTCCATCTGTGTCAGACCTGAACATTCAAGGGAAAGATAACTTTCAGCCTTACTATATCACCTCTTGTGCTATTTTGCAGCTAGGGGATTTTAGACCCAGGAAGAATAAATGGATGTCTTGGAAGGGAGGAATAGGGAAAAAAAATCAAGATGGTCAAGATCAGAGATCCACAACTTGGCACTTTAAGACTTGGGGACTTCAAAGTCCCCAAGTCTTAAAGTGCCAAGTTTGAAGGCCTCTGATTGAAGTGGAGAGATTGCAGAGGAAGGGATTCCAAGAGAGTAAATTATGCTGGCTGGGGAATTCTGGGAGTTGAAGTCCACACGTCTTAAAGTTCCCAAGTTTGGGGATCTCCGATCTAAGAGGAGAGATTGCAGAGGAAGGGATTCCAAGAGAGTAAATTATGCTGGCTGAGGAATTCTGGGAGTTGAAGTCCCCAAGTCTTAAAGTTCCTAAGTTTGGGGGTCTCCCATCTAAGAGGAGAGATTGCAGAGGAAGGGATTACAAGAGAGTAAATTATGCTGGCTGGGAATTCTGGGAGTTGAAGTCCCCAAGTCTTAAAGTTGCCAAGTGTGAAGACCTCTGCTCAGGGCTTTACAAAGGCCTGCCATTATTTTGCACGTGTCCAATGACCTTGGTGCAAGGTGGTCAGACTCTGGCCGACCTATTCAACCGTTCCCCTCCCACAAGAACCCTTGAAGCTCTTTGGATAGTGAGCGGGACTGCTAGAAATTCAACAAGCAAGCCAATGAGATCGAACGCAGAGAGGGGAAGGACGAATCGGGGATTCCATTAATTAAATTAAAGATCTCTGCCGCCCCCGAGCAGAGTCATCTTAGCATCCTGGCACAGCACCCAAAAATAACAGAGGTGGCTAATTACCTGCACGAGAAGTTCCAACTTCCTGTCATCAAGGAGGTGAACCTGACACCTTCGGCCCTCTGTCATCTAGGAAAGAGAGAGAGAAGAAAATCCGGAGATGAAAAAAAAAACTTCTCCAGTATAACAGATGCTGATTCACAAGCTTGGCAAACATTGCTGTCAACATGCTGAACTCACAGCTGTTCCGAAGTTCTGCTGTGTGGAGCAAATAATTCTTATTTTATTTTTTTCAGCCCCGTTGAAGGTTTCGCTGGAACCGAGAGAGGGGAATAAATAAGTGACTTGCCTTGCCAGTTTGTTTGGTGCCTGGCAGAGGTTGGCACAGGCTTTGACTCTGCTCTAAGTAGGGGATGGTGCCAGGCTAAGAGCGGAGTTAGAATATAGTAGACTGACAGAGTTGGAAGGGACCTTGGAGGTCTTCTAGTCCAACCCCCTTCAAGGAAGAGACCCTCTACCATTTCAGACAAGTGTTTGTCCAGTCTCTTCTTAAAAACCTCCAGTGATGGAAAAGGAAGGAAGGAAGGGCTGAGGGAGGAAGCGAAGAGAAAGGAAGGAAGGGATGGAGAGAGGGAGGGAAGGAAAGAGGAAGGAAGGAAGAAGGATAACAGAATAACAGAGTTGGAAGGGACCTTGGAGGTCTTCTAGTCCACCCCCTGCTCAACAGGAAACCCTCTACCATTTCAGAAAAATGGTTGTCCAATCTCCTCTTCAAAACCTCCAGTCTTGGAGAACTCACAATTTCTTGAGGCAAGTCGTTCTACTATGGTTAATTGTCCTCACTTTCAGGAAATTTGTCTTTAATTCTAATTTGGATTTCTCTTTGATAAGTTTCCACCCGTTGCTTCTTGTTCTACCCTCAGGTGCCTTGGAGAATAGCTTGACTCCCCTTCTTTGTGGCAGCCCCTGAGATATTGGAGGCTGCTATCATGTCTCCCCTAGTCCTTCTTTTCGTTAAAGTAGACATACCCAGTTCCTGCAACCGTTCTTCATATGTTTTAGCCTCCAGTCCCCTAATCCTCTTTCATGCAAAAAGCTGAAGTCATAACTCCCCTTACATATTTCATGCAGTCCTCTGGTCATTGGTATTCTGGCTGGAGTCTTGAGGTCACTTGGAGGTTGATTTCTGCCCTCATAGTCACCTAACTAGTTCCACACCATTTGCAAACTCATTCAGGTGACCTTGGGGGTACAGATAAACCTACAAGTGGCTTCAATGACTCCAAGAAAGAGCAGATGACTGCATGGAATATAAATATAAATGGAATATAAATCCTTCCATCCTCCACTATTTAGTGAGAACTGAAGAAGCCTTTTTGATAAGAAGGGAAACGTCTTCAAGCAAAAACTAAGTCCGGTTGCCTTTTGAAAAAATAAGCACCTCTGGAACAACCATGGCCTGGATGACGGTGAATCTCTCTCTAGATATTTCTACTCAGATTGCAAAACACAACTGTTGTGTCTACGTCGCAGTGTTTCCTTCCACATCCACAGTTGCAATGACCCAACTCCTTCCTTATCTCCTCCAGGCTTCTGCGCCTGATAATCCCCAAATGTGCCAAACGAAATTAAAAGTTGTTTTTTTTTACTGCTGGATTCCAACTTTCTCCACTCAAGGAAGTCTTTTTTTTCTTGATTGGACACAGGAAAGCCCTATCTACGGTTCTAAGTATAATGGGATATTATCAGCAATTAAAATTACTTTTGTCCTGGGGTAAAAGGCAGAGCCACAATATTCAACGTATAAGGACCTTGAAAAGTCTTTTTTTTAATTTGTGCCATTAAAATAATGGCACAAACACGCAGGAGATCACGTAGCAAGACTTCTTAGAAAGTTTAAATTTAAAAAGTTTTACTGTTAAGTTTTTAACAGTCAGGAAGGCTGTTAAAACCTGGCTGTTCCAGCAGGCCTGGGGCTGTTGACCTTATTGAAAGGTCCAGCCCGGACTAGAATGAATGATTGTTGTGAATTTTAAATCATTTTTTATTTTTATTTTTTTTCCCTTTTTCCCCCTTTTTCTTTTTTTCTTCGCTTTGTAAGCCGCCCAGAGTCCTGCAGGATTGGGCAGCCTATAAATTTAATAAATATAATAATAATAATAATAATATAATAATAATAATAATAATTCTGTTAAAAAGAAGAAAAGGAGGTTTTATATCCTGATTATAACTGCCTGAAACGAAACCTGCTCACGTTAGACAATTTTAACTTGCTTAAAAGGGAGTGACAGAGAATCACAGAAGATGGGGAAGGGTACCGAAAGTTGCAACAATGGGGCAAAACTCACTGAATGAATGTCTCACTTAACAACAGAAATCTGGGGTTCTGGGGTTCATAGCTAGTGCAACAGGAAGAAGCTGAGTTCAATGCAGAGATGTTATTAACTTCTTTTTTTTTATTTCCTTTGTCTTAATATATTTTAGACTGTGTTTGTTAAAAACCTATACCGTTTACGGGCTCTGGGAAGTCGGGGGGGGCAAGGGAGGTGGGGTGTTAGAGGGGAGGGGGGGATACATAGTATGTGTTAGATTTTAAGGTAACGTGACGGCACCTGTATACTGTTGCTCTTTAATTCCGCTGTAAAAAGAGGACAAGCTGAATATATTAATAGATTGTAGAAATACACCGAAGGGAGGAGTAGAGGGATAGAAGAAAGAGGGGTAGAGAGGGTGGGATAGAGGATTGGAGGGAGGGGGAGAAGGAAGGGAGGAAGTGTATCAGGAGAGTACGATGAAAATATAGAAATCTGGGGTTCCATTGTGGTCGTAAGTCGAGAATTACCTGCACAAGGTGCTTCTCTGGCATACAGGACATAACACAGCTTAGATCTAGGTTATCTTGAGACCTGGCTGTCCTAAACTCTTCAAGAAGGTCTCAACAAATTCAACACCCTGGGACTCACAAAACCTTTGTCTATTGGCCCCAGGAAGCCATTTTTCTTTTAGCTACCTTTAACCTCGGTGGAAAATCTCTAAAATCCCAGCATTTATTGAGTGAAGGGCAGTGATGGCAAAACATTTCGGCAACGAATGCCCGAACCAGAAGGCGTGTGCATGAAAATGCACCCGAGTGCCAAAAACCCAAAAGACCAGCTCAGCAGTGCTCACATGTGTTTGCTTTTTTGGCTGGTTTTTGGGCCATTTTCAGGCTGTTCTTCAGGCCACTTTGGGGCCATTTTTCAGTCCATTTTTGTTTTTCCACCAGAGTGCCGAAAAAGGCTTAAAATGGCCTGCAAAACAGCCAAAAACAGCCTGAAAACAGCCAAAAACAGCCTATTTTTTGGAGGGGGCCTTTTTGGCTGTTTTCATGCCACTTTCTGGTGCTCCAGCAGCTGGCGACGGTGTGTGTGGCCACAGAGAGGGCTCTGGGTGCCACCACTGGCATCCTCTGCCATGTGGTCGCCATCACAGGTGTAGGGCCCTTAACTGAGGACCACCCAAAAACAGGGCAGTTGCCCTGGGCTTCTGCACCAGATCTTTTGCCAACTTAAATGCCTGGTCCTTGGCTCTTTCTCTGCCGTGCCCAACATGTGCTACGAAACGCCTCATGCTATCTCCTGGGCAACGTGGAAAATACACACTCGGACCATTGAGTGTTGAGACCTCTGCGTCCTCTTAAATCATCCCGCGATGAAAGCATCTGTGGAAATATGAGAATTCGACTTGCAAGGAGGCAGTTTCTGTGTGGTCTTCTGTGTGTGTGTGTGTGTGTATTGTACACACTTAATTAAAGCAGCAACTGCTTTATACATCAGCTCGCATCCTTGACAGCCACAGGAGTTCCTTCAGGCTTCCTAGCTGGAATGATACCTTCACCTCGGTTAAATGCTTACCATGACGGCTTCTCAGAAGACTTTCTGGGGTGGGGGCAAAGCGTTTAAATGATGGGTCCCTTTCCATCTACTTTTATTTAATTGTGTGCTTATCAGAGCCTCTGAAGAGAGCAAATTCTTAGACTCCCCTGTAGGGCAGTCCTGGACGTACGGCCGTAATGGAGCTCAAATGTTGGTAAGCGAAACGTTTGTTAAGCGAGTGTTGCTCCCATGTTGCCATTTTCCATTTCAAAGCCGAAGAGCAATCCAGGAGACACAGGTCTACTCTTGAAAGCAATAGGATAGGATAGGAAATAGGATAGGATAGGGTAGGGTAGGGTAGGGTAGAGTGGAGTGGAATGGAATAGAATAAGAAATAGAATAGAATAGGGATGGAGAATAGAATAGAAATAGGATAGGATAGGAAATAGGATAGGGTAGGGTAGGGTAGGGTAGAGTAGAGTAGAGTGGAATGGAATAGAATAAGAAATAGAATAGAATAGGGATGGAGAATAGAATAGAAATAGGATAGGATAGGAAATAGGATAGGGTAGGGTAGGGTAGGGTAGGGTAGGGTAGGGTAGGGTAGAGTAGAGTAGAGTAGAGTGGAATGGAATAGAATAAGAAATAGAATAGAATAGGGATGGAGAATAGAATAGAAATAGGATAGGATAGGAAATAGGATAGGATAGGAATAGGATAGGGTAGGATAGGGTAGAGTAGAGTAGAGTGGAATGGAATAGAATAAGAAATAGAATAGAATAGGGATGGAGAATAGAATAGAAATAGGATAGGATAGGAAATAGAATAGATATAGAATAGAGTGGAGTGGAATAGTATAAGAAATAGGATAGAATAGAGATTTAGAATAGAATAACAGAGTTGGGAAGGACCTTGGAGGTCTTCTAGTCCAACCCCCTGCCTAGGCAGGAAACCCTACAAAAGTTCAGACAAAGAAGCGGAACACAGAAGCGGAAATACACCAATGAGAGGAAGATGTGGAAAGAGAGGAGAGAAGAAAGATAGGAAGAGAGAGATAGGAGAGAGGGTAAGGGGGGAAGATGAGGAGGAATAAGGAGGAGTGGAATGTAGAGAGAGGAGAAGGAGAAAGGAAGGGGAAGTAAAGTAGGAAAGGATGATGGAGGGAAGAAAGGAGGTAGGAGAGAGGTAGAAGAAAGAGGTGTATGGAGAGCAGACAGAACTAATAATGGGTTTTTATCTTTCTGGGCGTTGATGACAAGAGGAACTGATGTAATTACTACTTAATACAATAGGATACTTGCTATGTAATAGTATACATGTGATTGTATGTTATGAAAATGGAAAAAAAAAAATTAAAAAAAAAAGTTCAGACAAATGGTTATCCAACATCTTCTTAAAAACTTCCAGTGTTGGAGCATTGTTGTGGGGGCAAGAGGCTGACTCTTAGAGAGGCCTGTAAAAAGCACCATGAAGTGGCATATAAGTCTGAGAGGTATTGCTATTTGCTATTATTCCGCTGCTCAGCGAAACACAGTGTTGTAGTAAAACCAGATGTTCCAATTTATGAGCGTCTCCCTCCTTCCTGCTTTTGCAATATTGACAAATTTGAATCCTGGAGATTCCAGAGTAGGAAATCTTTTTTTTTTTTTTTTGCAAGAGAGAAAAAAGGCCTTTAATAAACACATCGCTTTGTTTTAATTAAAGCCACGTGCTGATTTCCCCCCCAACCCTGCAGTGTATTTAATTAAGCCAGGGGGCTTAGCTTTAAAACACACGACCAAGTCTCTTTCTCTAAAGGCATCAGATGGAGCTTTCCATAGTTTGAGGCTTCTCACTGCCCAGGCAAATATTGTAGATTATTTTGTTAAAAAAGAGAATGCAAAAGGTTCCTCTTGCACATGTGTGCTAATCGTTCCCGACTCTAGGGGACAGTGCTCATCTCCGTTTCAAAGCTGAAGAGCCAAGATATCTCCATGGTCATGTGGCTGGCATGACTCAACACCAAAGGCGCATGGAACGCTGTTCCCTTCCCACCAAAGGTGGTTCCTGTTTTTCTACTTGCATTTTTTACATGCTTCTGAACTGCTAGGTTGGCAGAAGCTGAGACAAGGAACGAGAGCTCACTCCGTTACGCGGCGCTCGGGATTCGAACTGCCGACCTTTCTGATTGACAAGCTCAGCGTCTTAGCCCCTGAGCCACCACGTCCCTAGTTGCCACCTCAGAGACCTTCAGTAACAAACGCAGGGCCAGGGGGAGGATGAGCAAGGCTTCGTAGTTCTATCACACACATCACAGACCTCCAAAAGCCACGTGTTTTAATCCGGTTTCCTTTTAAATCAGCTGCTGGGGATGATGGCACCTGTAGTCTCACAGGGATAGAGACCAATGTGGGAAAGTGTCATTTAAAAGGGAAGTTTGCAACTAGGATCATGTCACATAGTGATCCATATTATCTAATGATCGTGGTGTTGTTTAACCTAGTTTGGTACTGCAAGAAAGCCAGGAAACTCAGGGAACACCAAGGACCCCACAGTCCTCCTCCTCCTCCTCTTCCTCCTCCCCCCTTCTAACACTGATGATGTTCCCTAGCTGGGTCATGAAACGTCTTGAAAGAAACCATCAAGCTCAGAGAGCAACAAGAACCCCGCTGTCCTCTTCCTCCTTCCCTCTGCTCCTCCTTCCTCTCCTTCTTCCTTCTTCTCTCCATAAATCCCCCTTCCTTCCACCACTGACAACGTTACTAGTTTGGGTAACGAAACGTCTGCAAGAAAGCCACCAAGCTCAGGGAACCCCAAGGACTCCACAGTTCTCCTTCTCCTCTCTGCAAGCCCCACTCCCTTCTAGCCCTGATGATGTTCCCTAGCTGGGTCATCAAATGTCTTCAAAGAAACTCAGAGATCCTCAAGGACCCCCCCAAAGTGCCTGGGGCGAAAGCCACTCAATCCCCTTTGGCAACAAGCAAAAGTCAATGAGGAAGCCGGATTCACTTAAGAACCTTGTTATTAACTTAACAACTGCAGTGATTCACTTAACAACGGTGGAAAGAAAGGTCATAAAACAGGGGGTGGGGGAACTCACTTAACAAACATCTCGCTTAGCCAACAGAAATGTTGGGTTGAATTGTTGCAGACTCCCTACCATAGCAATAGCAGTTAGACTTATATACCGCTTCATAGGGCTTCCAGCCCTCTCTAAGCGGTTTACAGAGTCAGCATATTGCCCCCAACAACAATCCGGGTCCTCATTTTACCCACCTCGGAAGGATGGAAGGCTGAGTCAACCTTGAGCCGGTGAGATTAGAACCGCCGAACTGCAGATAGCAGTCAGCTGAAGTGGCCTGCAGTACTGCACTCTAACCACTGCGCCACCTCGGCTCTTATGCCTTCTGTACGTCAAATTTGTAAATTTGTAAAATTTGATTAAGAATAAGTACGGAAGACTCTTCCATAATGAATGGTTCATTTCTTACTCCTGCAGCTGGCAAGACGGTGTAATGTGATATAGTTTCAGGGCAAAAAAACACAAGACTATTACAAAATTCACCGGTGAAAGTGTGAAAAGTGAACACAGAGTGGTTACAAACAAGAAACTTTTAACAAAAACCCTGCTAACATTAATCTCCCCTCAAAAATAAGCTTTCTCCAGAAACTTCTAGTTTTCTTTACAATCATGAAAATTCAAAACTGAATCAAAACACTACGGTTCTTTCTGTGTTGTTTGCATGTCTAACCCATTGGTCCTTCCTTGTCCTCAGTGAGCAATAAATTTATGAAACGTATGTGGATCCGTGCAAGAAATCCAGGCTGGTTATTGTTACTACCCATTCCCCCTGTCCTTAACTAACAGGGTTATTTCTGTCTCCATCTGTCTCTGATTAAATAACTAGTGAAACATTAAAGAATGAATGACTCTCTATTGTTAACAGTTTTTTTTCCCCAATGCTTCCATGGAAGAACTGCAGTGGTTCGGTTTCATGCTGCCAAATATCTCAAACGACTTATGAATATTTGTTTACTTAGGGCTTCTAACTTCATAACTTCTAACTTCTTGTTTCTTCCTAAGAAACAAAGTAGATTGCAATGGATGGCTGTGAAGGTTGGACCATAAGGAAGGTTGAGCGCCAAAGAATGGAGGCCTTTGAACTCTGGTGCTGGAGAAGAACACTCCTGCATTGGGTCCCTTGGACGGCAAGGCCATCCAACTGGTCAATCCTACAGGAGATCAACCCTGGCTGCTCTTTAGAAGGCCAGATCCTGAAGAGGAAACTCAAAGACTTTGGCCACCTAAGGAGAAGGAAGAAGGACTCCCTGGAGAAGAGCCTCATGCTGGGAAGGATGGAGGGCAAAAGAAGAAGGACTGCAAGGCCATCCAACCGGTCAGTCCTAGAGGAGATCCACCCTGGCTGCTCTTTAGAAGGCCAGATCCTGAAGAGGAATCTCAAAATACTTTGGCCACCTAAGGAGAAGGAAGAAGGACTCCCTGGAGAAGAGCCTCATGCTGGGAACGATGGAGAGCAAAAGAAGAAGAAATGGACGGCAGAGGAGGAGGTGGCTGGATGGAGTCCCTGAAGCAGCCGGCGTGAGCTTAAATGGACTCCAGGGAATGGTAGAGAACAGGAAGGCCTGGAGGAACGTGGTCCATGGGGTCACGACGGGTCAGACATGACTTCACAACTAACAACAATACCAAAACTTAAAAAAACGTGCATCTACTGGTGGTTAGAAGGACCACTATTTCAAATATCTCATCCATAGGCAATTGGGCCAAGTTGGGTATCCAGTTTTGATTATTGCATGGTCACAATCTCCTTATCAGGTATGTTTAATACCTAACATATTAGATCTATCTAATTTCATTAGGTGTGTCTAGACTAAGGAAAAGAAGGACTAGGGGAGACGTGACAGCAGCCTTCCAATATCTCAGGGGCTGCCACAAAGAAGAGGGAATCAAGCTGTTCTCCAAGGCACCTGAGGGCAAAACAAGAAGCAAATGGGTGGAAACTAATCAAGGAGAGAAGCAACTTGGAACTGAGGAGAAATTTCCTGACAGTGAAAACAATTCATCAGTGGAACAGCTTGCTTCTAGAAGTTGTGAATGCTCCAACACTGGAAGTTTTCAAGATGATGTTGGACAGCCATTTATCTGGAATCATATTGGGTTTCCTGCATGAGCAGAGGGTTGGACTAGAAGATAGCAATAGCAATAGTTAGACTTATATACCGCTTCATAGGGCTTTCAGCCCTCTCTAAGCAGTTTACAGAGTCAGCATATTGCCCCCAACAACAATCCGGGTCCTCATTTCACCCACCTCGGAAGGATGGAAGGCTGAGCCAACCCTGAGCCGGTGAGATTTGAACAGCTGAACTGCTGAACTGCAGTCAACTGAAGTAGCCTGCAGTGCTGCATTTAACCACTGCGCCACCTCGGCTCTCCAAGGTCCCTTCCAACTCTGCTCTTTTATTATTCCTGTTGCAGAAGATCATTAATCATTGTTCTGCATCTAAAGTACAACATTCACAGGATGGAATAAGGCCCAAAACTTATCCAGTTCTATAAAGGAAGGTATTTGTAGCTCAGGGTTGAAATGAGGGGTCCTTGATGCTCTCTGAGCTTGGTGGTTTCCTTGCAGACATTTAATGACCCAACTAGGTAACATCATCAGTGCTAGAAAGGAGTGGAGTTGCAGAATGGGGCGGGGGGAGGAGGAGGAAGTGAAGGAGGAGAGTGAGGTCCTTGTTGCTCTCTCTGAGCTTGGTGGCTTTCTTGCAGACATCTCATCACCCAACTAGGGAACATCATCAGTGCTAGGAAGGAAGTGGTATTTGCAGAGAGGAGGAGGAGGAGGAGGAGGAGGAGGAGGAGGAGGAGGAGGAGGAGGAGGAGGAGGAGGAGGAGGAGGAAGAAGAAGGCTGGGGACCTTGGTGCTCTCTGAGCTTGGTGGCTTTCTTGCAGATGTCTCATCACCCAACTAGGGAACATCATCACTGCTAGGAAGGAAGTGGTATTTGCAGAGAGGAGGAGGAGGAGTGGGGAGGGGAAGAGGAGGAGGAGGGGGATTGTGGGGTGCTTGGTGCTCTCTGAGCTTGGTGCTTTTCTTACAGACATTTCATTACCCAACTACATAACATCATCAGCGCTAGTCAAGTCCTACCAAAACTCTGCAGCCATCAACGATTGGATGGCACTTTCCAAAGATTTGAGGAAACCAACAAATAATCCTTCCTACAAATCCTTCAACTGTCGCAGGATAATTATTTTAGTCGCCAATGTTTTGCCCAGCCTTTTGGATCATGAAACGATCTGAACGGAGGCCCCAGATTTAGCTTGGAAAAGGTTTCACTTCCAAACCGAGCCTGAGAGTTTTTGATTTTTATTTGGAAAGTTTGCTCCTGTGTCCACAAGGGTGAAGAGGTTTTTCTGGGATTTCACCTGCAGCTGTTTGTGTCAAGTTTTCAGCCCTATAAAAGTGCCCACCCAGCGCTGCTTTTTTGGGGGGGGAGTTGAATTTACAGGTAGTCTTTGACTGAGCCCAGAATTTACGATGCTAAAAACGAGAAATCGGCTAAGTGAAATTTAATTTTCTTGCTGCCGTCGTTAACTGAATCACTGTCGTTGATGAATCAGTTACACGGTTGTTAAGTGAATCTGGATTGTCAGAAGGTCGCAAAAGGGGATCGCGTGACCCCGGGGGACTCTGCGACCGTCATAAATGTGAGTCAGTTGTCAAGCATCCGAATGGAAATCACTTGACCACGGGGACACCGCAACCGTCGTAAGTGTGAAAAATGGCATTTTTTCCAGTGCCGTTGCAATTTCAAACGGCCACTAAATGGTCGTAAGTCAAGAACTACCTGTAGTGTATTGCAAGAGATTGATAAATAATTTGTAGCCTGTTTTCTGGAGTGGGTAACATTTGCCAGAAAAAGTTTTTTTAAAAAAAGAGAGAGCTACAACACGCTTCCCTTGTAGTAGCAGTAGTAGCAGCACTATTGCCACAATCAGCAGCCGCGGATTAAATGAGTGTCAAGTCAGCAATTCAGAGACTACGGAGCCAGCTTCTCCACAGCACAGTGGGTGGGTAGGTGGGGGAGTCACCCATTCAGACAGAGTAAGGGAGACACGGTGGGCTTGGGAAAGGAACCGAAGGAGAACAATCGAAATAACACATTTTTCCCCTGGACACCTGGAGGGTAGGAAGCTACTCCAAGGTGGATTTAAATTACACAGAAGACAGAGGATGGGATCCCAAGGAAGCTGCCAAGGGGAGAGCAGGCCCTTCCTTGTCACTTGGAAATCCCAGCAATAAATTAAGCAACTAATATATCCATCCGTCCATCCATCCATCCATCTATTCATCTATCATTTCTTTCTTTCTTTCTTTCCTTCCTTCCATCCATCCATCCATCCATCCTATCTCTCCCTTCCTTCCTTCCTTCTTTCCTTCCTTCCTTTCCTCCCTCCTCCTCCCTCCCTTCTCTCCTTTCCTTCCTCCCTTCTCCTCCTCTCTCCATCCTCTCTCCTCCCTCCCCCTCTCCCTTCCTCCTTCCTTCTTTCCTCTCCCTTCTCTCCATCTCCTTCCCTGCCTCCCTCCTATATTAGACCTATTCCTTTATACACCCCCATCCCCCTCCTTAGAGCCAGGGCGTGGAGGGCGGCGGCGGCGGCGCTCTTCCCACCCGAAGGCCGCCCGTGCTATTAATAGAAGCGGGGGATTCGCCCCGGGCGCCCCGCGCTTCGCTTCCCCCTTCGCCCCCCCAGCGCCAAAGATGCTCCGGCAGGGACGCCCTTCGCCCAGCCGCCTTTCCTGCCGAGGAGCCTTTCAAGGATACCGACGGGGATGCAATGGAGAAGGGGGGGGGGAAGCTCCGCGATGCGGCCCCTTCTCCCGGCGCCCAAGCAGCTCTGCAGCCTGGTCTGCATCCACGCAGCCCCCGCGCATCCTTCTTGCCCCCTCGGAGCACCAGCCCCCTGGGACACACACACACACACACCACTGCTCCCCCAGCCCCCCTCCAGCCCTGTGCAAGGCGGCATTTCCAAGGGGGGGAATTGGGGTGGGGGGCGCGAAGCCCCTCTGCCCCCTCTCCCCCCCCCTGCATCCCAGCAGCTGCAGCGCAGCCTCCCGCCTCCCTCCGCCTTTGATCTCGGCCCGGTTGCTTTCCACGCCGCGCATCTCTCGGCGGATCCTCTGCTCCCTCCCCCTGCCCGCATTTCTGGGAACAAAGGCGGCCCTCGCTTACCTTCCCCCCCGGCAGCTCCAGCGGCGGCAGCCTGGGCGCTTCAGAGGCCCCCCCTGGGCAAGAGGCAGCGCCGTGGGGCCGGCTCCCTCACGGGCCTCGGGGCTCTAACGGGGAGCATCCTTCGCCCTCCTTCCTTCCTCCCTGGGCGGAAAGTCTGGCAGGCGGCGGGCGCATCTCCTTCCCCGCCTTCCCTGCGTCCTAGCGGTCCCTCCCGGGCTGGCTCCAGCGGCGGCTGCAGGCGAGCGGCATCTGGGCACAGCTGGCGCGCCCAGGCACACCCGCACAGGGGCACACACACACACACACACACACGCACACCGGCGCGCAGGCACGCGGGCTTGCAATGCAGAGGGGAGCTCCGGGCGCGCTATTCCGAGCGCAGGAGCAGCCGCGCCACCCACCGGCTCTCCCGCGGAGGGTCCCGTCTTTCCACGCTCCCCCCCCCCCTGCCCCTCCCCCGGCCGGGAGGTTTATTTGGAAAGGCTCAAATGCAGACAAAACACCCCGGCTGAGGAGGGGGAGGTCGGTTAAGAGTGTGCCAGAGAGGGGAAGGCGAAGGAGGGAGGGAGGGAGGTATGGAGAGGTAGAGGGGGAGAGAGAAATGGAGAGTGAGACAGGGGTTGGGAGGGAGGGAGGGTGTGAGAGAATGAGTGAGAGAATCAGTGAGAGAGAAATAGGAAGAGAAAGAGAGAGAGGGAGGGAGAGAGGAAGGGAGGGAGAGAAACGGGGCAGGAGGAGAGAGGGAGCAAGAGAGGGAGAGAGGGAAAAAGATGGGGAGAAAGGGAGAAAGAGGGGGAGGGAGGAGACAGAGGGAGAGATAGGAAGAGGGGGAGAGATGGGGGAGGGATACACACAGGTATATATCCCTCCCTCCCCCTATCTCTCTCCCTCTCCCCTTCTCTCCCTATTTCTCTCTCCCTCCCTCTCTCTCCTCCCTCCCCCCCCTCTCTCTCATGCACACACATATGAGAGAGAGAGGGAGGGAGGGAGAGGAAGGGAGGGAGGGGGAAACAGCAGCCAGAGCTGATGCTAAGGGAGCTGGGGGGGCGGGCTCTGGCTGAGAGGACCACCCTTGGTCCTGAGTAAACGTCCTCAAACATCTGGGTTCCTACTACATCTGGGGGAGGGAAATGGATGGTCTGGCCTGTTGGTCAAGGTTAGTAGATAAGATTCTTGTATAGAAACAGCATGAAATAAACATGTAGTATTTTTTGATCCTGGCTCCTGATTTCTTGCACCTGGGCCCACCAGATAAAGCGAACTGCAGAAGGAAAAAGCTTGAGAGGAAGAGGAATAGCAGAGTTGGAAGGGACCTTGGAGGTCTTCCAGTCCAACCCCTTGCTCAAGCAGGAGACCCTGCCCCATTTTGAGACAAATGGTCGTCCAATCTCTTCTTGAAATCCTCCAGTGTTTGAAGCACTCACAATTTCTGGAGGCAACATCCGTTCCACTGCTTAATTGTCCTCTCTGTTAGGAACTTTCTTCTTAATTCCAAGTTGCTTCTCTCCTTGATTAGTTTCCACCCCTTGCTTCCCTTCTGGTGCTTTGGAGAAGAGGTGGACACCCTCTTCAACAGCCCCAAAAGGATAATGAGATGGCGAGTTGTGTTGAAGTAAGGGAGGGGGGGCAGAGAAAGAAGGAAGGAGGGGGGGAAAAAGGTAGGCTTGATTTGTTAATATTTCTATTTCCTTTCTGGCACGCCAGTGTAAAAGTTATGACTTGAACTCTGTTGGCAGCAAGAGAGAGAGAGAGGGAAAGGGAGCCTGGGAGAAGTCTTAATGGAAAAGGAGGAGGGGGGCAGACAAATCACCCAAGACAAGCCTCCCCCCCTTTTAGCAAGACAGAACAAAAGGGGGGGGGAACCATACCAGAAAATCTTGGCTAATTTGGCAAGAAGCCACCAGGAAAAATGCAGGAAGTGGACATAGATCAGAAGGGACAGTTCTGAAACCAAATTAGGCCGATTGGGGACTGAATGGGAGAGGATTCCATTCAGGAAGCCTGAAATAGGATCCTGCTAAAACTTTGGATGAGGATTGGAAAATCCATGAGGGGGAGGAAGAAGAGGAGGAGGAGGAGGAAGAGGAGGAGGAGGAGGAGGAGGAGGAGGAGGAGGAAAGGAACAGGAAGGAGAAGAAGTGGAGAAGGAGAGAAGAAAAGTAGAAGTGGGGGAGGAGGAGGAGGAGGAGGAGGAGGAGGAAAAGAACATGAAGGAGAAGAAGAGGAGGAGGAGAGAAGAAAAGTAGAAGAAGTGGGGGAGGAGGAGAGGAGGAGGAGGAGGAAAAGAACAGGAAGGAGAAGAAGAGGAGAGAAAAGTAGAAGAAGTGGGGAAGAGGAGAGGAGGAGGTGGAAAAGAACAGGAAGGAGAAGAAAGGAAGAGGAGAGAAGAAAAGTAGAAGAAGTGGGGGAGGAGGGGAGGAGGAGGAGGAGGAAAAGAACAGGAAGGAGAAGAAGAGGAGGAGAGAAGAAAAGTAGAAGAAGTGGGGGAGGAGGAGAGGAGGAGGAGGAGGAAAAGAACAGGAAGGAGAAGAAGAGGAGGAGGAGAGAAGAAAAGTAGAAGTGGGGGAGGAGGAGAGGAGGAGGAGGAGGAAAAGAACAGGAAGGAGAAGAAGAGGAGGAGAGAAGAAAAATAGAAGAAGTGGGGGAGGAGGAGGAGGAGGAAAAGAACAGGAAGGAGAAGAAGAGGAGAAGAAAAGTAGAAGAAGTGGGGGAGGGGGAGGAGGAGGAGGAGGAAAAGAACAGGAAGGAGAAGAAGAGGAGGAGGAGAGAAGAAAAGTAGAAGAAGTGGGGGAGGAGGAGAGGAGGAGGAGAGAAGAAAAGAAAAAGAAGAGAGAAAGAAAGAGAAAGAAAGAAAGAAAGAACAGTTAGCATTTCCATAATTCTTTCCTATGTTGGAGAAGCAGCTTACATATTAGGGTAAAACAAAGGAAATTCTACGCTAATCTTCCCCATGAAAGGTTACATTTCATAATTATGTACTACTAACAAGCCCTGGTGGGGCAGTGATTCGAATGCAGTACTGCAGACTAATTCTGCTGACTGCCACCAGTTTCATCCTGACCGGCTGACGGTTGGAAGGGATAGAAGCCAATGATTCAAAACAATGCCGAACCTTTAAAAAGAGGCTTGCAAAACATTTCTAGGTGTGAATCGATGAGAAAAGGAGAATTGAAGAATTATGAAGAGCTGAAGAAGCTTCTGGGAGGAGAAACGAAACGTCTTCAAAGAAAAACCAGAAAGCCCAGTTGCCCTCTTGAAAAAACAACAACACACCTTTTGAGACCACCGAGACTATGACCGTAGACCAGTGGTTCCCAAACTTGGCAACTTTAAGACTTGTGGACTTCGACTCCCAGAATTCTCCAGCCAGCTCTGCAGAGCTGGCTGGAGAATTCTGGGAGTCGAAGTCCACAAGTCTTAAAGTTGCCAAGTTTGGGAACCACTGCCCTAGACAGTGAGAAAACCTTGATTTAGTGTTGAAGGTTGGCCTTTGAACTTCCCACGCTTGTTAGTCTGGCAGAACAGAACACACAAATCCATTTGAAATAAGCTCTCGAGTATTTTGATCGTTCTTCGAGCCTCGGAGTAAATAACGAGTAAATGCATCATTCTTTCACCCTGGTGTAAAATGTCTGCTATGGCTGGCTTTTATAGACAGGATGATAGATGAAACGAACGCTGTGGGTAGCAGTTGCCTTCCCCGCTTCTCCCTCCGTCCTAAATTGTGATAAATTCTCCTTGGGAGATTTTATTTATTTATTTTAAGAAATAAAAAATAGCAAGCCCAAAGCAGAAACCCCACCCCAAAACCCGCAGGGAACCCACTCTGAAATGCAAAATGGGAATCCGTCATAAACCGCACCATTCACGTAACAAGATCCAACCAGCATGAAACTTGCAAATAAGGGAAGGCGCATAAAATAATAACCAGCATTGCAGAGTGTGGGTCAAATGAGATCGAATCCTCAGTTGGAGGAATGTTCTCCAGAAGTTCAAGCCAGCTCCCACAGAAGGAGCCAAACCTCTCCCTCTCCTCCCGCCTCTTCAAGGTATTCCTGACATACAGGTAGAGTCCTCGACTTACGACCCCCAATAGAGCCCACAATTTATGTTGTTAAGTGAGGAGCTTGTTGAGTTTTGCTCCATTTTACCACCTTTCTCATCGATTCATTTCTTAAGTGAATCACTGCAAGTTGTTAAGTGAATCGGGCTTCCCCGTTGACCTTTTTCTGCTCAGAAGGTCCGCAAAAAAGGGATCATGTGACCCAGGGGACACGGCAACCTGGGTCATAAGGATGAGTCAGTTGCCAAGCGTCTGAATTTTGACTACATGACTGTGGGGATTCTGTAACGGTTGTAAGTGTGGGAAACGGTTATAAAGTCACTTTTTTCAGTGCCGCTGTAACTTTGAACTTTGGTCACTAAATGAATTGTTGTAAGTCAAAGGCTACTTATAATTGTCCAAAGAGAATGGTGGGAACATTCCTGACTCTAGGGGGCGGTGCTCATCTCCATTTCAAAGCCGAAGAGCCAGCGCTGTCCAAAGACGTCTCCCTGGTCATGTGGCCGGCATGGCGCAACGCCAAAGGCGCACGGAACGCTGTTCCCTTCCCACCAAAGGTGGTTCCTATTTTTCTACTTGCATTTTTTACGTGCTTTTGAACTGCTAGGTTGGCAGAAGCTGGGACAAGTCACGGGAGCTCACTCCGTTACGCAACGCTGGGGATTCGAACCGCCGAAATGCCGACCTTTCTGATTGACAAGCTCAGCGTCTTCGCCACTGAGCCACTGTGTCTTTCACATAGGCTACCCTCAAAATGATCTCCAAAACCTTCAGAGAAAACTCAGCTCATAGGTAGTCCTTGACTTATAACCACAGTTGGGAGGGAATTTTGCTTTTGCGTCATGGTGGATGTACACCGAGGCACTACATCACCAGACCCAATTTCCCCCATGGGATTCCAGATCTGTAGATGAGAGAAAATAACATGACTAGAAAAAGAGATTGACAGCTGATTCAGGGTTCGCAATTTGGGAGTCCTCCTGGACCCACAGCTGACTTTAGAACACCATCTGTCGGCTGTGACCAGGGGGACCTTTGCCCAGGTCCGCCTGGTGCACCAGTTGCGTCCCTACCTGGATCGCGAGGCCCTTCAGACAGTCACTCACGCCCTTGTGACCTCAAGACTGGATTATTGTAATGCGCTCTACATGGGGCTGCCCTTGAAGAGTGTTCGAAGACTCCAATTAGTCCAGAATGCAGCCGCGCGAGCGATTGTGGATGCACCAAGGTACACCCACGTTACACCTACCCTCCGCGAGCTGCACTGGCTACCTATTAGTCTCCAAATCCGCTTCAAGGTGCTGGTCGCTACCTATAAAGTCCTGCATGGCATCGGACCTGGGTACCTGAGAGACCGCCTCCTGCCGATTACCTCTCTCAGACCAATTAGATCGCACAGGTTGGGCCTCCTCCAGATTCCATCTGCCAGCCAATGTTGGCTGGCGACTCCCCAGGGGAGGGCCTTCTCTGTTGCAGCTCCGGCCCTCTGGAACAAGCTCCCTGTTGAGATCCGGACCCCTTACTACCCTCCCGGCCTTCCGCAAAGCCACCAAGTCCTGGCTGTTCCAGCAGGCGGCGGGGGGGGGGGGGGCTGAGAAGCATTTACCTCCACGGAAATTGTGAATGTTGTTTTTGTTTTTAATATGTTGTCTTTGTCTCGTTTCCCCCTCTCCCTTGTCTTTTGTGAGCCGCCCGGAGTCCTCTGGGAGTGGGCGGCATACAAGACGAATGAATGAATGAATGAATGAATGAATGAATGAATGAATGAATGAATGAATGAATAAATAAATAAATAAATCAGGGCAAGAAGCAACGGATGGAAACTAATGAAGGAGAGAAGCAATTTGGAACTAAGGAGAAACTTCCTAACAGTGAGAACAATTAACCAGTGGAACAACTTGCCTCCAGAAGTTGTGAATGCTCCATCCCTGGAGGCTTTGAAGAAGACATTGGCTAGCCATTTGTCTGGAAATTTGCAGTGTTTCCTGCCTCAGGAGGGGTATAGCAATAGCAATAGCAGTAGACTTATATACCGCTTCATAGGCCTTTCAGGCCTCTCTAAGCGGTTTACAGAGAGTCAGCATATTGCCCCCAACAATCTGGGTCCTCATTTTACCCACCTCGGAAGGATGGAAGGCTGAGTCAACCCTGAGCCGGTGAGATTTGAACCGCTGACCTGCTGATCTAGCAGTAGCCTGCAGTGCTGCATTTAACCACTGCGCCACCTTGGCTCTAGTCCTTGGATGGACTAGAAGACCTCCAAGGTATTCAACCCTGGTATTCTGACTGAAGAGAACTATCTGCACAGGTCTTTAGGAACTGAACTTGTCTTGAATGCAACTCTGCTTTTTATGGATGTTATCTACAGCTTGAAAACTTTTTATGCCTCTTATCTTTTGGCAAGCTCTGGATTTTACATTCTTAAAAATGCTACGATTGGTTAGCCTGAACCACATGCTTTTAACCAAACCCCTTGATCCCCTCAAAACTTGTGGGCCCATGGCAATTTAAGCATTGCTAAAAAGTATAGGGAGGCATCAGATCCATAACATCTGACGTTTAATTAAATGCAGCCCCTTGGTTAGAATTATTCCTTCTCCTTCAACTCTCCTTCAAGAAATAAAGGACGAAGAGTTCCTATGGGCACTTACTCTGTGTAAACCCCACCGATTTCAGTGGGAGGTCTGAGTAAAACAAACACAGGGCCATCCACATGGGTGTTTAGCACACAGGACCAGCCGTTAAACTCAGCGACACACATTTTTGTAGTGAAAATTGAGAGAGAGAGAGAGAGAAAAGACCATAATTGAGTGGGTAGAACACATTTTCTCCATCAAGTACTTCCACATTTATCTATGGAGATAAATGTAGAGCCGAGGTGGCACAGTGGTTAGAGTGCAGTACTGCAGGCCATTTCAGCTGACTGCTATCTGCAGTTCGGCGGTTCTAATCTCACCGGCTCAAGGTTGACTCAGCCTTCCATCCTTCCGAGGTGGGTAAAATGAGGACCCAGACTGTGGGGGCGATATGCTGACTCTGTAAACCGATTAGAGAGGGCTGAAAGCCCTACGAAGCGGTATATGTCTAACTGCTATTGCTATTGCTATTGTCAATCATCCAATGTGATGTAGGCAGACTGATGCAAAGATCTGTGTATTGGAGAAAGAAAACAGCCACTTCACAAATGCATGACACAACATAGCAAAGTCCACATTCTGGACCGAGATGACCAGTGATTTAAAAGAGGGGTCAAAGAGGTCATTTATGTGAAAATTGCACAGTCCTCTCTCAACAGAGGGGGAGGAATACAACACTACCTATTCCCAGTCTACAACACAGCCCTTTCGACAGATTCCAAGAAGGCTCCGCACCCATTTGCATCACTCAGGTGACCCCGAGGGCACAGATACGCCTCCAAATGTTCTCAATAACTCTCAGAGAGAGTACTAACAACCAGATGATGGCAAGGAATATAAATCCTTCCATCCTCCGCCATTCAGTCCAAACTGAAGAAACTTCTAGGATGAGAAGGGAAACATCTTCAAGGAAAAACGAAGCCCAGTTGCCTTTTGAAAAAGCACCTTTGGGACAACCATGGCTTGGATGACTGAGGATCTCCGCATACGTGTTAGGAATATAATTCTAACGGTTGGGTTGGCAATATGTAAATCATGTAACAATGTTTATACCTGTTTCTTTAAGTCATACTGTAAAATGTGATTGGTTGCTGTTTTCCTCAATCGGCCATTAGAGGGAGGCAGAATGACTGTTTAGTTCTCTCTGTTTCGTTAGATGCTGGGCTGATCTGATCTGAGTGTTTTTGGAAGCTGGCTGTTAGAAAGTGCCGTGAGCTATTGTAAGTTTTGCAACTGCTAGCAAACTTTGTGTACCAACCTGATTGTAAGATACTGGACTATGTTATTTGGATTATTCCTTAACTGAAAGACGTTGATGACTGACTGAATTTTCCGTGTATGACTTGGACTGTTTGATGGACTCTGATACCTCTATTTCCATGAAAGTAAAAGCCTATTTAAACTGCAGTGTCTCTGTATGCTGGTTTGTGTGTTCTCCAACACAACTCTCACAACGCTTCGCTGAACGTACTCGCTCTCCCAACAGGGAGCTTACCTAACAATACATATCTGATTGAGATTTTGGGAAATCTCTGCCAATGAGGTATGATAATAGTGTGAGGGATTCTGGACAAATCCAAAAGGCCCAGGAGGCCTTCAGCTTGACATCCCTGTTGTAAGGAGTCGAGGAAAGTCCTTGAGAAACAAGGGAGGAGTTCTCTTCTACAGTTTCAGCCTACAGACAGTCTTTGGAGTAGCAACACACATGCAGAAATACAGAAGTATAGACCGAGAGAAATTATAGACGCCAACAAAATCCTTGGAGAGGAAAGGAAGAAAGGAACTGGCACAAACTGAAGCCACCTTTGGCGTGGTCCGAGACACCAGCGCATGGGAACTGCCATGGATAACCACACAAACGAAAACATTTCAGGCAACCGTCCTGATTAAACGGATGATTTGCATTGGATTTTCGAAGAGAAAGCAGTGCCAGACAATCTCAATGGAAACACTGAAAGGAGAGAGGAAAGCGATAGGCTCAAAAGAGCGAAACCGAGAAACTACCTAGATTAAGGTGTCTAGACGTGTGAGATTCTATTCACTCCATTAAAGGACTAAAAGGAATTTAATCCTCACAGCGGAACAAGATTCATTGGAAAATTTTCTGTGGTTCCCGTCCTTTCGAGGGTTTTTTATTTATTTATTTTGGCAATTTTTGGCACAGGAAAGTAAAATAAATGAAGACGGGGTCACAATCAAAACCAATCCCATGATTTTTATATGTCTATATGGCATCCTTTTTCTTTTGAAAAGTGTTCGGAGACTACAATTGGTGCAGAATGCAGCCATGCGAGCAATACTGGGTGTACCTAGGTACACCCATGTTACACCTATCCTCCGTGAGCTGCACTGGCTCCCTATTGGTCTCTGAACGCGCTTCAAGGTGCTGGTTATCACCTTTAAAGCCCTACATGGTCTAGGACCTGGATATCTCCGTGACCGCCTCCTGCCACATACTTCCCAGCGCCCAATAAGATCACACAGGGCGGGCCTTCTCCGGGTACTGTCGACTACGCGGAATCGTCTGGTGGCTCCTCGGGGGAGAGCCTTCTCTGTAGCTGCCCCGGCCCTTTGGAATGATCTACCCACTGAGATACGGACCCTCCCCACTCTCTCGGCCTTCCGAAAGTCTACTAAGACCTGGCTGTTCCGGCAGGCCTGGGGCTGTTGATCTTGACTGAGCTTCAGCCCCATTAAGATCGAGTGCATGTTGCGTCTTTCTTTTAATTCGTTTTCTGTCTTGTATTTTTAAATTTTTCTAATATTTTTAAACTGTTTTTATGTAAGCCGCCCGGAGTCCTTCGAGATTGGGTGGCATACAAATCTATTAAAATTGAAATTGACCAATTGCCCAGAGTCCATTCTTCTTCTTCCTTTAAAAACTTCTCACTCTCATAGAAACTTTCTTAAGCCTTAATGTTTACTGTTTCGCTTACTGACTGTTCAAACCTACAACGGCACTGAAAACAGTGACTTATGACCGTTTTTCACACGTTGCAGCCTCCCCCGTGGTCACGTGACTTAAATTCAGATGCTTGACCACTGACTCACATTTATGACAATTGCAGTGTCCCGGGGTCACTTGATCAACTTTTGCAAACTTCTGACAAACGAAGACACTGGCCAGATTCACTTAACAACCATGTTACTAATTTAACAACTGCAGTGATTCACAGTGGCCAGAAAAGTCATAAAATGGGGCAAAAATGTTACTTACCGGTAACAATTTTCTCACTTAGCGATCTAAATTTTGGGCCTCAGTTGTGGATCTTCTCTTGAGGACTATCTGTACTTAATTTTTTTTTTTTTACCCTTATCTATTTTTGCAATTGAATTACATGTAGCAAACATTTCTCAACTTTAAGATACGTGACCTTTAACTCCCCGAATTCCCCAACCAGGAATTTTTGGGAGTTAAAAAAAATCTATACGTCTTAAAAAATGCCAAGGTTGAGAAACAGTGAGGTATAATATTCAGAAATCTTTCCAATTTTGTGCCTCAAGTATAAAACATCAGGAGCGGTGGATTTAAATGTCAGAAGTAGCGGATTTCAAATGGGTTTCAAACTTGGCTGGGTTTATTTATTTTTATTTTAAATTCAAATTAAACCTGTAGAGGCGTCCATTTTTCATCGCTTGGTGTATGTACAAAAGGACTGTTGGCAGGGCAGCCCGAAGCTGCGGCTGGTTTTCCCAGCAATGCCAAGTAAAATATATTACAGAGAAAGAGAAAACTGAATATTATATGATTTGAGAAGTATTTTACCAATGGTTGGAGAGGGAAAAAAGGGAGTTTGGAAATGAAGAAAACTAAAAAATAAGTAGATGATACACTTAGATAAAGATATAAAACGGTTAGTATGTGTATGTTATGATGATAATGATGTTTAATGTTGATATATTATTACTAGAAGACAGTAAGAAGAAAAAATGGAGTTTTGTAACGTGTAAATGCTTAATATAGTATAGTACTAAACTTAGGGAAATAATGTTAATATGAATGTGAAAGACGTGGCAAAAGAGGAACGAGGTTGCACAGAGATTTTTGTACCCAGACGACACACGGCAGAAGGAAAGATGGGATGTTAATTTTTGTAGTTGAAAAATAATAAAACTCCTTAAAAAAGAAAAGGAAAATATTCTGGGATAGTAACTTTAGATTATGGGCCTGCATCCATTCATATTAAACTGAACTTTTCTTTTAAGGAACCTTTAATACGGATAGATTTTAACTTTGGAAGTAAAAGTCACTTGTCTTTTGTCTTAAATGCTCTTAAGCATCAAACGTTACGAAGAAAAAGAAGAAAGTGTAGCCTTGCAGGAACTGCATTTTTAAAATTAAACCACTTTGTTTATATTGCAAAGATCTTATTTGTGTGCCCGCTCATACAGCCAGGGCCTAATTCGGTGTACAAGAGAGAAGCCAGGATTTCTTTTTGAATAACTCAAACTCAACCAAGTGGAAAAGGGTTTCCTGCTTGAGCAGGGGGTTGGACTAGAAGACCTCCAAGGTCCCTCCCAACTTTATTACTCTGTTAATGCTCTTTGTTTTCCTTCCTTCCTTCCTTCCTTCCTTCCTTCCTTCTTCATCACTGGAGGCTTTCAAGAAGAGATTGGACAACCACTTGTCTGGAATGGTATAGGGTCTCCTGCTTGAGCAGGGGGTTGGACTAGAAGACCTCCAATGTCCCTTCCAACTTTATTACTCTGTTAATGCTCTTTGTTTTCCTTCCTTCCTTCCTTCCTTCCTTCCTTCCTTCCATCCATCCATCCATCCATCCATCCTTCTTTCCTTCTTCATCACTGGAGGCTTTCAAGAAGAGATTGGACAACCACTTGTCTGGAATGGTATAGGGTCTCCTGCTTGAGCAGGGGGTTGGACTAGAAGACCTCCAAGGTCCCTTCCAACTCTGTTGTTCTATTATCGACTGCTTTCTGTTCATCACAAAACAGCTTTTCTGTTGGAAATAATCTCTGAAGCTCAAACACATATTTCCAAGCTCAACAATAAGCTAAAATAAAGATTTGATTCCCCTCTTCCACTCTGTGTGAGGAATGTTAGGCCTCATATAAATATCATGTTTAGCCCCTCCCAAAAGTGCATTATTAAAGGTCCTTTATCACTGCAGGCAATGCCCTTTCTTGCTGATACGCATTGTACGTATATTTTACAAACCTTGTGTTTTTGAAGGTCACGGTTAGCCAGTATTAGGGGTTGAGCTAGCGCAGGGCTGCCTTTAAGTACAGGGTGGCAATAAAGTTAATTATAGATTTGTGCTGGGGGAGCACGGAAGGCCTTTCTTAGTCGAGGCGAGCATCCCCTTGAGCGACAGGACTAAAAATATTATTCTCTCCGTTAGGGCTCTGCAGACATTCGGGCAAAACTGCTTTGGCCTGGAGCTGTTTGGTTATAAAAATAAATATACAGACGAGGGGGAAAAACTAAAGGGGGTTTGGAGGAGGACAGCTTCATGGTTGCAAACGGTAGGTTTCATTAAGCAAATCACCACTCTTCCACTGTACGCTGCTCTTACAAATTCAAGGGCACGGCTTCTCCCGCACTGGATGGGCATCGGTTTTCATGCACAAAAAACACGACAAAATATCAACAGGAGATAATATTTCTAAGCTCAAGGCTGAACTGTCCTTGGTGCTCTCTGAGCTTGGTGGTTTTCTTGCAGATGTTTCATGACCCAAAGAAAGTAACCTCATCAGTGCTAGAAGGGAGGAGAAGGAGGAGGAGGATGAAGAAGGAGGGGAGAGGAGGAGAAGGAGGAAAAGAAGAAGAAGAAGGAGAACTGTGGGGTCCTTGGTGCTCTCTGAGCTTGGTGGTTTTCTTGCAGATGTTTCATGACCCAACTAGGGAACATCATCATTGCTAGAAGAGAAGGAGAGTTACAGGGAGGTGGAAGAGGAGGAGGAGAAGGAGGAGGAGAGGAGGAGGAGGAAAAGGAGAAGAAGGAGAAGGAGAAGAAGGAGAAGAAGGAGAAGAAGGAGAAGAAGAAGAAGAAGAAGAAGAAGAAGAAGAAGAAGAAGAAGAAGAAGAAGGGGAGGAGGAGGACTGTGGGGTCCTTGGTGCTCTCTGAGCTTCGTTGTTTTCTTGCAGACGTTTCATTATGCAACTAGGGAACATCTGATAACGTTATTAGGTAAAGACTAGCACTGATGATGTTACGTAGTTGGGTCATGAAACGTCTGCAAGAAAACAACCAAGCTCAGAGAGCACCAAAGCCTCTGCTATTGTCATTGTCCTCCTCCTCCTCCTCCTAGGTGGGTTTCACATAATTTTACCATCAGTTCACTGCACACTGAAAATGTGAGCATGCGCCTTCTGTGCGTGTGACTTGCACCCATGTGCACGGTTTAGAAAATGTGGCTAAATAGGGCAGCATAGTGGTGGGGCCAGGTCACCACTGCCAGTTTGCCCGAACCGGCCGAAACCAACTTCGTACCACCACTGCTCCTCCTTCTTCCCCCAACCAACTCAGAGAGCACCAAGGACCCATGTGTCCCTCCTCCTTCTCTTCCTCTTCCTCTTCCTCTTCCTCTTCCTCCTCCTCTTCCTCCCCCTTTTCCTCTTCTTCCCCCCCTCCCCAACCAAGCTCAGAGAGCACCAAGGACTCATGTGTCCCTCCTCCTTCTCTTCCTCTTCCTCCTCCTTTTCCTCCCCCTTTTCCTCTTCTCCCCCCCCCCCCCAACCAAGCTCAGAGAGCACCAAGGACCCACCTATGGAATATCCACAGTTCCATTTTGAAGATCTCGGAGAAAACAGCTTGGCTTGATAAGCCATCATGATAAGCCAGCCATAAACATGTTTTTGAGGCTGTGTATATGAGATAATGGACAGCTATGGGGGATCCTTTTGGTTCCTACCCAACGCAGCTCTTCCGGGACCCACTCATGCTCTCCAGCTACACACAGTGAACCCAGATGGTGCGGAAGAACCGAAATGCCATTTCTCTCTTCGACATCTCGTTCCTCTTTTTAAGGGCCAAACTACACATCGCCCTGATCCCCAGTTTGGCTTTACGCTTCAGTTCCCTGATGTCGCAGCCCAGGGGGGATGGATGGGGTTGTAGCCCAGGGGGTGCGTTTGGATGACCAGGGCTGGAGGATAGAAATCCGTGTTTCTCAGTCTTAAGAGTCTTTCAGATACAGAGACTTCGACCCCAGAACCCCCCAGAACCCCCCACCCACCCCAAATTGCAGTCCACCTTTCTTCAAGCTTCAGCTGGAAGATTTGAGCCTTTCCGCTAAGGATGGTTAGTCCTACAGAGATACTAATGGAAAGAGAAGACACAAAGCGTGTTGTTGTTGCTTTTAAGAAAAACAAAAACCAGACACCAGGTGCGAAAGGTGTAGTTTGCTCCTCCCATGACACCAAACCCCCTCCAATGTTTATCCTGCAACCCTCCTAATTGTCTCCCATAAGTAATGTCACAAGGTGCGCATTAAATTTCAGCTCTTGACAATCAATCCGCAATCCATGTCTCAAAACTTTTATTTTCTCCAGTTTTCAAGTCCTGTCCAAATTAAAGGAAAAAAAGATTTAAACAACGGAGGAGGGGAGGAGGTGTACTGATAGGAAGGGTGTTTCCGTGATAGGATAGCAGTGTTCCAATATTTGAGGAGCTCCTACCAAGACAGGGGGCTCCAACTTAGCACCAGGAGGCAAGAAGAGAAACAATGAATGGAAACTAACCAAGGATAGAAGCAACCTGGAACTAAGAGGAAATTTCTTGACAATGAGAACAATAAACCAGTGGAACGGCTGGCCTCCAGAGGTTAGGTGGGTGTTTCATCACTGGAGGCTTTTTAAGAAGAGACTGGATAACCATTTGTCTGAAATGGTAGAGGGCTTCCTGTCGGAGCAGGGGGATGGACTAGAAGACCTCCAAGGGCCCTTCCAACTCTGTTATTCTATTACGCTCCCACCACGGTTCTGCCCCCCCCCCAAATTCTTTTGAATAAGGCTCTTCTATGAGGAATATAGATTCACTACCACCAAGAACCAGTGACGTGCGGTGAGGTTTACGGCTGGTGAGGCAGCAATTTTTTTTTAGACTTGTGGACTTTAACTCCCAGAATTCCACCGCCAGGCATGCTCAGTTCCGATTTAAAGCGACAGCATTTGTTTTTCTCCTTTGCTAAATAAGTTTCCTTCTTTCTTTTTCTTCTCCCTCCCCCTCCTTCCTCCCTCCCTCAAACACACACACACACACACACACACACACACACAAAGTTGCACCAGGAGGATGAAGTTTGAATTCCTCCCCCTCCCTCCAACCTACACGTACCTTTTCCAGCTGTTTCAGAGAGGATTTCAACTCTGCTCTTGCCTGCCATCATGAAAAGAAAAAGAAATGTAAAAGGAAAAAGGCAAGAGCTGAGGTCAGGCTGAGCTAGTTGCTGCCAGAGTCACCGTGGAGGACTCTGCTTAACTGTTTAAAAAAGCGCCCTCTACAGGAGGAGGCAGGAGAACGACGTGCCTCACCTACGTCAGGAATTTTTCGGCTTTTAACCCTTGCTTAACTCTGCTCGAGTGATCATGAAAAGTCAGACTGGATGAGGCACGCCGTTCTCCTGCCTCTTCCTATAGAGGGCGCTTTTTTAGAGGCTTTTTTAAACAGTTAAGCACGAAGCAGAGTCATCCACACGGTGACTCTGGCAGCAACTAGCTCAGCCTGATCTCAGCTCTTGCCTTTTTCCTTTTACATTTTTTTCCCCTTTCATGATGACAGTGGTGAGGGCGAGTCATACAATAGAAAGAATATCCTGCAATTAAGGACTGGATAGAAAAAGTAAAACAAGAGCTCCACACGAAGAAACGAATTGAGAAGGGGTGGTACTTCATCATTTATAATGGGGTTCCCAGGAATAGCCATGTGGACAAAAAAAGGGAGAATTGCCCCAAGTTTTTCCATTAAAGCTGTGAATTAAGGAAATGGAGGAAAAAAATGGCCTTCTTTAAAAAGTGGAGAGGTGGTTAGGAGAGAAGAAAAATGCTTGTTCAGCTTCTCGCACTAATCAAAAGCTAGTTTAGCTTTGACAGGCAATTCTTCAGGAATAAATTATTGGAAAGATTACATATTTTAACAGGCAGGGACATCCATCCAACGGCACTTTAGCACTTTAGCACAAGTGGGAGCTGCCTCTGGCGTTCCTTTCCCCCTTCCGAGGGGGAGATACGTCAAAAACTTTGCGTTTTCCTTGGGGTCGCATGACGCAAGGAGAAATATTCACCCGCTCGGGGGGGGGGGGTTCATGCAGGAACGGCCTTCCTTTCGCATCATTCCTATGATCTGCAGCGGCCAGGTTTTCTGTCCCTGGGTCAAAAGGGAATCTTAGAAGGTAGAAGCAATGAGAAATTTAATAAGAGAAGGAGCTAAACCCTGATTTTGTTATGAAGGATGCTGGCCTGGGTGAGCTATGTTGCCTTACAAATTCTGAAGTCGTAAGAAGTTGGGAGCAGGAGGAGGAAGAAGAAGAGGAAGAAGAGGAGGAGGAAGAAGAGAAGGAGCAGGAGGAGCAGGAGGAGGAAAGGCGGGGAGGAAGAGGAGGAAGAAGAGGAGGAAGAAGAAGAGGAGGAGGAGAAAGAGAAGGAGCAGGAGGATCAGGAGGAAGAAAGGTGGGAAGGAGGAGGAAGAAGAAGGAGAAGGAGAAGAAGAAAAAAAACTGGAATACTGCACCCAGGGTTGGTCACCACATTACAGAAAAGCTGTTGAGACTTTGGAAAAAGTGCAAAGAAGAGCAGCTAAGACGATTAAAGGCCTGGAGGCTAAAACATATGAGGAACGGTTGCAGGAATAGGATATGGAGAGCCTAGAGAAAAGAAGGACTGTGGGGGACAAGATAGCAGTATTTCAGTATTTGAGGGGTTGCCAGAAAGAAGAGGTGGGGGACACAACTTATTCTCCAAAGCACCTGCAGAAAGGAGAAGAAACAATAGATGGAAACTAACCAGGGAGAGAACCAACCTGGAATTAAGGAGAAACCTCCTAACAGTGAGGACAATTAACCAACGGAACAGCTTGTAAATCAGAAGTTGTAAGTGCTCCATCACTGGAGATTTTTAAGAAGAGGCTGGACAATCACTTGTCTGAAATGGTGTAGGGTTTCTTGCTTGAGCAAGGGGTTGGACTAGAAGACCTCCAGGGTCCCTTCCAACTCTCTTATTCTGTTATGCTGTCTTCCTTCCTTCCTTCCTTCCTTCCTTCCTTCCTTCCTTCCTTCTCCATCACTGGAGATTTTTAAGAAGAGGCTGGACAATCACTTGTCTGAAATGGTGTAGGGTTTCTTGCTTGAGCAAAGGGTTGGACTAGAAGACCTCCAGGGTCCCCTCCAACTCTGTTATTCTGTTATGCTGTCTTCCTTCCTTCCTTCCTTCCTTCCTTCCTTCCTTCCTTCCTTCCTTCCTTCCTTCTCCATCACTGGAGATTTTTAAGAAGCGGCTGGACAATCACTTGTCTGAAATGGTATAAGATCTCCTGCTTGAGCAAGGGCTGGACTAGAAGATCTCCAAAATCCCTTCCAGCTCTATTCTGGTTGAAATAATCTCTGGCCAGCATAAAATGAAACAACTTTTTTTAGTGGCTTGGATTAACCTTGAATGAAACACTGGGTGATGATGGTTGCCATCTTAAAAAGGATTAAATAGAGATGCTTGGCATATGCCAAATTTCTTCCTGATATTTTAGAAGGAGGAGGTGAAGACTTGGAGGAGGAAATACGTGTAGTCGTAGTTACCACCCCCTTCAACACTGACACCGATTTCAAAAGGTGCTCAGATACTTTGGAAGCCGATGCTTTGATACAGGTCAGTGTTGAAAGTGGTGGCACTACTATAAGTACTACTACGAAGAGGAGGTTTGTGTTTGGTATCTCAGATGCCAACATTTTGAAGCTCCAAAATTTCAAATTGTTCTCCATTCTTCTAAGGTTAGAACCCTGCTACTTTAAACAGATTGTTTTCTGGCAAGATATTTTCTGTATCAATGTATAATATTTTCTAATATGTAAAAATGATGGAGCTTCAAGTACCTGCATCTTAATTTTATAATGAAACAGGTTCTTTTGTATGATACGAGTCTTATTAATAATTAGAATTTTGGCCTGGGGCTCCACTTCTTATCTTTTTTTTTTTTTTACTTTTATTAAAGACTAGAAAAACTTTTTGTCAGTTTACATTGGCTTTGAACTGTGACTTATAATTAAATGTGTCTGCCTCTTCTGTTGTACATTTGCTGATGAAAATTTACTGGAGCCCTTCCTTTTTGGATTCTTAGTACTATCCAACCTTCCTTCAGGATATATCGCAGTTACATCTACACAGTAGCCAACGTATCTTATAAATAAATCATTAGAGAAAGAATCTCTAAACAATTACAAACAATTTTGTGACGGGGCTCGGTTGCATAGCATGACAAATTACCCTGAGTTATTAAACTGGGTTAAGTCTAATGTACAGGCATAGACTTAAATCTCGCAGATCAGTATCTTAAATATGCTGTTGGACATGCTGAACCTTGATAAAATATGGTTAACCCGATTAAAATCGTTAACGGGAGAAAAGATGGATGGCGGATAATAAAGAATACGTTGATACGGGAGTGTGTGGTGCAGATCATACTTAGGTTATGTGTCAGATTTAAATACGAACCCGAAACCCCACAATGACATCACTTTTTAAGCTGCTTCAGAGATTACAGAAAGAGGAGACCTCACAAATAAGAGAAAGTTCATCCTTTGCCTAGGATTTGACCCTGGGAATAAGAAAGGATCCTTGGCCTGACTGGCAGCATTGAAAGAGAACTGAATCTACTCTGTTCTTAAGGTCACGAGGCATTTAAAAGACTCACATTGTTCCAAACTTAGAAAAGAAAAAAAACACCAAATCAAAAAGAAAGAAAGAACTCAGCCTTGCTAAAACTGGTTCATTAACCAGACACATTCGTAGCAAAATGTGACACACGTGGACGGACTTCAGCATAGTTTCAACTAGGAACACAAGAGCTAAATTTTAAACGTGCTGGAGAGTTCCTGAAAGCCTGCCATTCAGACGCACCAGCCATCAGCAGGCACGTCGAGATAAATAACATTTACACATCATTCAAAATAGACAATAGAAAAGCTAACAAGGAAGCAAGAAGATCTCACTAGAAATTGACACCGAGATGAGAGACATTTAACACAGGACCAGCAATCAAATAGTAAACAATACCGTATTTAAAGAATTTCCAAGAAGAAAATAATATTTCCTACCAAAAACTGACAGGTCAAGCTACTAGTATATAAACAGAGAGCACAACCCACTCCCTTCTAACACCAATGATGTTACCTAGTTGGGTAATGAAATGTCTACACGGAAATAATCAAGTTCAGAGAGCACCAAGGACTTCCTCTATTCAAAATATTCTCTGTTATTGGTACATTAGTAACATGATTGATTGATTGGCTGGTTGGTTGGTTGATTGATTGTGTGAATCTTGAAGTGTGAATCTTGGCTTGCATATGTAAGATGAACAATCCTTGGTCTGGTAGAAAGAAATTGCTGGTTCTTGTTGTGTTCTATACCAATCCTCCTTCTCCTTCTCTTCTTCCTGCACAAAACTATTGTTAATGCTGCTACTACCGGTATTAATATTCTACTAAATATATTACTTCTTCCAGAGATATCATTCTTTTAGGCTTCAACTTAAAAACATACTAGCTATTTTAGCAACTTCTCTCGAGTCCAAAATGACAGGAAAACCACCAAGCTCAGAAAGGACCCCACAGTTCAACCCTGAGCTACACGTATTCTGTTGCTATCTTGAGCACTTGCCTAAAGCTGTATATTTTGATAAGTCCAAGAGAGATTTGGAAAAACTTGGAGACTCCAAAATGTCTTCGTGGATATGATTTGCAAGAAGTAAAAGAATTCTAGAGTTATGAAGGCTATGGATTGGACCCAAGGAGCACCATTAGTGTTTAAAAGATCTCCACTCCGGATTATTGACAAAAAAGTATCGATGAACCTTCTCAACTCAAGTTTGTCTAGATCAGTGGTCCCCAAATTTGGCAACTTAAAGACTTATGGACTTCAACTCCCAGAATTCTCCAGACAGCACAGCTGTAATTCTGGGAGTTGAAGTCCACAAGTCTTCAAGATGCCAAGTTTGAAGACCTCTGATCTAAGTGGAGAGACTGCAGAGGAAGGGATTACAAGAGAGTAAGTTATGATGTCTGGTGAATTCTGGGAGTTGAAGTCCACAAGTCTTCAAGATGTCAAGTTTGAAGGCATCTGGTCTAGATAGATACGAACACACATAGAAGTCCTTTCCAAGGTGTCCTTCTGAGGTATCTTCTCATCATCCCAGTCCAGCTCATAGCTACCCTTTTGTACAATTATTATATATTTGGTTTTCCTCCTGTTATAAAACCTGTGAATGACAAGAGTCCCTTAGGCATCTTACAACCGAGCGAGGAAAAACAGGAGGCTTTGCGTGTCTGAAACTCAAGCAATAAAAACAATATTTGAAGACGCTCAACTGATCTGCCAGCTCTGAAGAACTCATGGTTGACTTACATCTTCTCCCAGCCTTTCTTCCCGGGGCTGCTGGGAACTGTAGTCCGATGTAACAATGCAGGGAATATAAATTGGAAAGCTGCATTTCCAACCTGCCTTAAGTACACCTCGGGGAACGCATTCAACGCGGAGCCCGACAAAGGAAATACAGAGATTATAAAACCGTTCCCCATATCAAGTCAAGTCCTCTTCTTGGGTCTGGTGCCTATCAAATCTGAAAGGTGTAAACTCTTTGGGGAAGTAAGCCGGGGTTCTACAGGGGAGATGAGATTGTGTCTCCACCAACATCGAATATAATTAATTCCACTGAGAATACCAGGGAAAAAAGCGATCGGATGAAACCAGCAGCTAAAGGGAACTCTTTTATTTATTTATTTATTTTTTGAAAATGGAGGTTGTATCTTCACTCCCCGGCTTCCTTATCCCCCTGGGATGGTTGAAACCAATTTGAGCAGAACTGCAGATCTTTTTTTTAAAAAGAAACCCCTCTAGCCATCCCCTCAAACTGAGCTTATTTTTTGCTTTCTTCCATCCCTCGAGGCTGATTATGGAACGAGGCAATTTACCTTGTTCCCTTGCCCACCTGTAATCAGAGCCAAGTAGTTCTGGGCACCTTGAAACCGAAAGGATCTTTTCAAAGCTTGATCCACCATCCCTTTAATGTCCTTCCTGTTAAGGACAACTTTTACCTCAACTGCAGTAACACCCAGGGCTATCAACAGATGCAAGCTAAACGTGATCCGTTCTAATCTTGATTGCAGGAAAAGCGATCTCAGCAGTAGAGTAGTAAATGTGGGGAACGCCATACCTGATCCTGTAGTTCAGTGGTTCCCAAACTTGGCAACTTTAAGACTTGTGGACTTCAACTCCCAGAATTCTCCAGCCAGAGCTGGCTGGAGAATTCTGGGAGTTGAAGTCCACAAGTCTTAAAGTTGCCAAGTTTGGGAACCACTGCTGTAGTTTAGTTCCTCTAACCCAGGCGTGAAATCCAGCAGGTTCTGGAGAACCGGTAGCGGAAAAATTGAGTAGTTCAGAGAACCGGCAAATGCCACCTCTGGTGGACCCCCGAGTGGGGTGGGAAGGGAGATTTTGCAGTATCCTTCCCCTGCCACGCCCAACAAGTCACGCCCACTAAGTCACACCACACCCACCAAGCCACGCCCACAGAACCGGCAGTAAAAAAAATTGAATTTCACCACTGCTCTAACCCCCCTACCTTTTACCTTAAGCTGTCTATGGTGGACCTTATGCATTTCTTAAGAGGTCCGTAAAGGCGGTGTGCATAATAGCAATAGCAATAGCAGTTAGACTTATATACCGCTTCAAAGGGCTTTCAGCCCTCTCTAAGCGGTTTACAGAGTCAGCATTATTGCCCCCACAGTCTGGGTCCTCATTTCACCCACCTCGGAAGGATGGAAGGCTGAGTCAACCTTGAGCTGGTGAGATTTGAACCGCCGAACTGCTGAACTGCAGTCAGCTGAAGTAGCCTGCAGTGCTGCATTTAACCACTGTGCCACCTCGGCTCTTCCACCTCCATAAGCGCATCAGCATGCCTACCATCCCCGTTCTACTGTCCCCATTGATATGGACTCTTTTTATGGCTAAGTTTTGTTTATTTATATTCATTTATTTGTGCCATTTTTCCATGTGTTTTCCTACTTACTTCCTTGTATTTGTTGACAAATAAATATATACACAAAGAAAAAACAAACAAATAAAAAATAAGATTAATAGGGGGATGGGGAAGGACTAGGAGTTTCCTACAAGTCAGCCCATCTACAGCCATATGGTATATTCTTGATTATTTTCCATGATCATTTTAGACTTAGTAATGTCTTTGGGTACGAGCCAAAAACAAAACAAAACACCAAGAACAAAGGGAAAGGCCAAGGCAGAGTTAGATTTCCTGATCTGAGAAGAGAGAGCTACCGACAATTATTCTTTTATACAATTACGGACCTTGGAAGCTGCTGCATGGCCAAAAACAAAGGGAATATTTTGAACAATGAGGATACTATTGTGCCTTCCCGGAATGGTAAGAAATCTAGGGAGGTAAAGTTTGTATGTTTTATTTATCTAGTTTGAATGAGAGAGAGAGCGAGCTGGAGGATTTGGTCTTTCTAATAGAGCGTGTAGATAACATTCTTACACAGGTGGTCCTTGACTTATATATTGAGCCCAATGTTTCTGTTGTTAAGTAAGACATTTGTTAGGCGTCCAGAAACTCACTTAACAAGCATTTCACTTAGTAGCATAAATTCTGTAACTCAAGGTCTTCCTGTATTAAGGAAGAATCATCTCTATATGATATGGGAGAAATTGCTATTGCTATTGTGACGTGTTGGGTAACCCAGGAACAGAGAGACTCACTTCACGACGCTCTCCCTTAGGAGTGGAAATATGGGGCCCAGCTGTGCTTGTAAGTCAAGGACTGCGTATCCTCTTTGCATACATTAAGGGGGCTGAAAATACTGTGACCACGGGAAAAAAACCATAAGCTGGCACAATAGCTTGATATAATTCGAAAGGCTTCCAGAGAAACTATAGCAGAGGTGGGATTCAGCCGGTTCTGACCGGCTCTGGAGAAACAGTAGTGGAAATTTTGAGTGTCGGAGAACCGGCAAATAACACCTCTGGCTGGCCACGCTCCCGTCTATTATCTGTCTCCCGAAATCCCAGCTGATTGGGAGGGAATGGGGATTTTGCAGTAACCTTCCCCTGGAGTGGGGAGAGAATGGGGATTTAACATCTCTGGCTGGCCACGCCCCCATCTATTCTCTGCCTCCCGAGTCCCAGCTGATTGGGAGGGAATGGGGATTTTGCAGTCTCCTTCCTCTGGAGTGGGGAGAGAATGGGGATTTAACACCTCTGGCTGGCCACACCCCCATCTATTCTCTGCCTCCTGAGTCCCAGCTGATCGGGAGGGAATGGGGATTTTGCAGTAACCTTCCCCTGGAGTGGGGAGAGAATGGGGATTTAACACCTCTGGCTGGCCATGCCCCCATCTATTCTCTGTCTCCTGAGTCCTAGCTGATCGGGAGGGAATGGGGATTTTGCAGTCTCCTTCCCCTGGAGTGGGGAGAGAATGGGGATTTAACACCTCTGGCTGGCCACACCCCCATCTATTCTCTGCCTCCCGAGATCCCAGCTGATTGAGAGGGAATGGGGATTCTGCAGTATCCTTCCCCTGGAGTGGGAAGGGAATGGGGATTTTGCAGTATCCTTCCCCTGGAGTGTGGTGAGAATGGAGATTTTGCAGTATCCTTCCCCTGGAGTGGGGAGGAAATGGGGATTTAACACCTCTGGCTGGCCATGCCCCCATCTATTCTCTGCCTCCCGAGTCCCAGCTGATCGCCTGGGTCTTCCTTTGTTGCCCTGCACAGGAGAATGGAGCTGGAAAACAGGTTGGTGGGGTGAGGAGGAAGGGGGATTTTGCAGTATCCTTCCCCTGCCACGCCCACCAAGCTACAACTACAGAACCAGCACTAACATTTTTTGAATCCCACCACTGAATCATAGATGGGATTTTCTTAGGATGCATTCTACACATATTTTCCCCCTTTTCCCACAATGTGTCGTAATGAAAAATGATCCGAGTGAGAGCCAAATAACTCGGCAATCGCTTGCAGGTTTTGCTTTTCAAAGTGACTGAACTCTGACAGTTACTACTCCTCTTATGGCCAAAAATCTAAATTGGAACAAGAACTTTGCAACTTCCGGGCAAAATTGTAGCCCGGAGGGTCTCGCTGTGATATTGTAAGCATTCGGCTCAACAGACGGAATCTGTTTGCCAGGCCATTCATCCTTCCAAGCTTCTGCTCCCAATTTTAGAAACGTTTGCTTTTTTTTCCCCTGGGGTTTTTTTGGGGGATAGTTTATATTTTCCCACCACTTATGTGAGAACCGAAAATTTTCCCCCAAGAAAAATGCGCCCTGGGTCAAAGGTGATGGGCCCGAAAGCATGAGTAGAAGAAGGAGGAACTAAATATAGTACGGAATGAAAAAAAAAATCTTAAAATTCTTGAAAAGCACCCAACGTAAGCATTTGTCTCGGGAACGGAACCGGCTGAAGGAAATAGCAAGAGAGCCGCAGAGATTTATAGGTATGCACTGCACAGTTTTATAGCGGGATCATTTCGGATTGCCGCTCCGAACTTCTCCTCTTGACATCACGCAGTTTGGAGACGATTCGTTAAAATTCCCAGTTTTAAATAGTTTTGAAATAGTTTGCAGGGCCCCCTTTGTTGAGTGACCCTGGGGGGATTGGAGAGCAGAAAAAGAGGAAAGCTTAGCCTTCAGAAATCAGCAATTACTCACTCTCCTTAATTGTTTATTGTAATGCGGCCATTCTAATGACGACATTGTGTGGTCTGCCTCGGAAGAAACAAAGAGTCCGTCTGTATAAGATTGCACGGGTTCTGGGGAGATAGTCACAAACACTAGCATAAAACCCTTCTTCCTTCTTAATGGACTTTCTGTAATAAGATTTCAAAAATAAGCTGGCAGGAATAGCTATCATCCTAGAAGATGTTGAACCCTGGGCCCTCTCTGACAAAATGAAATCCAGTCATAGAGAAAAGTAAAAAGTTACTTACACTTAAGTAAGAAAAACCAAAACTACAGATATAAACTGGGTGAAACCAGGCTTAATAGCAGTGGCTATAAGGGGCTTCTTGGAGTCTTAGTGGACAACCAGCTAAATAAGAGCCAGCCGTGTGCAGCAGCTACCAAAAAAGCCAACGCAATCCTAAATCCCCTTAACAGAGAGATACAATCAAGATCAAGGGAGGTGCTAATACCACTTTATAAAGCCTTAGTAAGGCCACACCTAGAGTCCTGCATCCAGTTTTGGTCACCACACTGTAAAAAAAAGATGTTGAGACTTTAGAAAAAGCGCCGAGAAGAGCAACCAGGGTGATTAGAGGACTGGAGGATAAAACATATGATGAACGGTTGCAGGAACTGGGCATGGATAGTCCGGTGAAGAGAAGGAGCTGGGGAGACAGGATAGGAATTTCCAATATTTGAGAGTCAACGCCCTTCCTTGGCTTGGCTTGGATTTGTTGATCTCCGTTGGTTGCAATAGTCCTACTTCAAAGCAGCTGCTTTAAGGAGCGCCAGCTGGAGTGAGCTGTCTACAGGGGTGAGATTCAGCCAGTTCGGATCGGTTTGAGCAAACTGGATGTTAATTTGTAAATCTGGTTTGCCGAACCAGTAGTTGCAAAGACTGGCTGGCCCCGCCCACTTCTTCCTCCTATTTCCCCATAACAACAATCTTGTGAGGTGGGTTGGGCTGAGAGAGAATGACTGACCCAAAGTCACCCAACTGGCTTTCATGCCTAAGGTGGGACTAGAACTCTCCATCTCCTAGTGATTGGCCCAAGTCATCAGGCCAGCTTTCATGCCTAAGGTGGGACTAGAACTCACAGCCTCCTGGCGATTCACTAAAAGTCATGCAGCTGGCTTTCATGCCTGAGGCAGCACTAGAACTCACAGCCTCCTGGTGATTGGCCCAAGTCACCCAGCTGGCTTCCATGCCTAAGGTGGGACTAGAACTCTCCATCTCCTAGTGATTGGCCCAAGTCATCAGGTCAGCTTTCATGCCTAAGGTGGGACTAGAACTCACAGCCTCCTGGCGGTTCACTGAAAGTCACCCAGCTGGCTTTCATGCCTAGGCAGCACTAGAACTCACAGCCTCCTGGTGATTGGCCCAAGTCACCCAGCTGGCTTCCATGCCTAAAGTGGGACTAGAACTCACAGCCTCCTGGCGATTCACTGAAAGTCACCCAGCTGGCTTTCATGCCTAAAACGGGACTAGAACTCACAGCTTTCTGGTGATTGGCCCAAAGTCATCCAGTTGGCTTTCATGCCTAAGGCGGGACTAGAACTCACTATCTCCTATTTTTTAGATAATCCCATTCACCATTATACTAAACTGAATCACCTTTTCGCCTTAGCGGTTTGTCGTTCAACTTCTTTTAGTTTTTCAAATATGATATTAATGTTTCTGCAGCTTCAAAAACCTATTCTAAGGTGCAAAGCCTTAAATGCCCTTTAGACAAATTCAACGTACACAGCAATGCCGTGGAATTAAGTTTGCTCCATTTTTTAAATCAAACAATTCCATTGTTTTCTTTTTTTTAAAAAGAGAGCCTTATAATTTTAACTCTACCTAGATACAGAAAGAGGTTTTATTTTATTTTATTTTATTTTTGAAGAGATGGATATTGATTGATACCATTCCTAAGGATGCCAGAATTCAGCTCGAGTGGAAACCGTATCCCCTCCCAACAGATTTCAGATTCAGATTTCAGATTTAATTTATTTGTATGCCAAACACAATACACATAATTAAAATACACAAGAGTCATACAGCCATACCAGTCGAGAGGGGAGGGAACTCATCACCCCCAGGCCTGCCGGCACAGCCAGGTTTTGACGGCTTTCCGGAAGGCCTGGAGAGAGGTGAGGGTCCGAATCTCTGTGGGGAGTTCATTCCAAAGGGCCGGAGCTGCCACAGAGAAGGCTCTCCCCCGGGTAATAGCCAGGTGGCATTGGCTGGTGGACGGAACCCGGAGGAGGCCGACCCTGTGAGATCTAATGGGTCTTTGGGAGGTAATTGGCAGCAGGCGGTCTCTCAAGTACCCAGGTCCAATACCATGAAGGGCTTTATAAGTTACGACTAGCACTTTGAAGCGTATCCGGAGACTGATCGGTAACCAGTGCAGCTCGCGGAGGATAGGTGTAACGTGGGTGTACCGAGGTGCACCCACAATCGCTCGCGCGGCTGCATTCTGGACGAGTTGGAGTCTCCGAATACTCTTCGAAGGCTGCCCATGTAGAGCGCATTGCAGTAGGCCCAAGGGTCATACTGGAACCGCCATAGTGAGGCTAAATCGGCCACCAGAAGGATGCATTCGTCCTGTGTGCAGGAGCTCACAACGGAAAGGCCACAACAGGCATCCTGCAACATTTGCCAGGTGTTACAGAAGCTTCTCCTCTGTTGACTTAGCAGATGGGAGGCTGCAGGATCCAAGAAAGCTGACCTTGGATCACTTTTGGAAACTGGAACAAAGATGTGAGAAAGTAGGACAGAAATGTAATGCAGAATAAATGATTATATACAGATGGGTTTGAAACAAGCAAACAAGCCAGTAGGGAAATTGGAGCTGTTGGATAAGGAAGGAAGGAGGGAGAGAAGGAAGGAAGAGTAGAAGACAGAGGAAGGAAGGGAGAGAGGGAGGGAGGAAGAGTAGGAGGAAGAGGAAGGGAGGGAGAGAAGAAAAAGGAATAGGAGGGGAGGAAGGGAGGGAGGAAGGGAAGAAAGGAGGGAGGAAGAAAGGAAGGAAGGAAGAATAGGGGAGAGGAAGGAAGGAAGGGTAGCAGGGAGAGGGACGGGAGGGAAGAAAAAGAAAATGGAAGGAAGAGTAGGAAAGGAAGGAAGGGAGGAAAGGGGGAGGGAGGGGGGAAGAAAGGGAGGGAGGAAGGAAGAAAGAGAGGGAAGGAGGAAGGAAGGAAAGAAGGAGCAGGAAAGAAGGCAGGAAAGCAGGAAAAGGAAGGAAGGAAGGAATGGAGGCAGGAAGAAATGAAGAAAGGAAAAGGAAGGGAAGGAGGGAGGAAGGAGGAGGACAGGAGGGAGGGAATTGTCAGTCATTAGTAACTAAATACAACTATGAATGATGGGATAACCTCAGTGTAAGTCCCAGACTTTAAGTTATAGCAATAGCAATAGCAGTTAGACTTATATACCGCTTCATAGGGCTTTCAGCTCTCTCTAAGCGGTTTACAGAGTCAGCATATCGCCCACAACAACAATCCGGGTCCTCATTTCACCCACCTCGGAAGGATGGAAGGCTGAGTCAACCCTGAGCCGGTGAGATTTGAACAGCCGAACTGCAGAACTGCAGTCAGCTGAAGTAGCCTGCAGTGCTGCATTTAACCACTGCGCCACCTTGGCTCTTGGTTATGACCTCTCTAATCAAGGAAGAGGGAGTGGAATGGTTACATGGGCAAGGGGTGGGAGGTGGTCTTGCAACCTTGTGTTTACTCAACACACGGAGAAAAAAAAAACCCCACTCCATTCTTCCAACTCTCTGAGACTTGAAAAGTTAAAGTTGGAAGTAAAACCGCATTTGGAATAACTGGGAAAGTTGGCACCCGTGTATGAAGCAGCACAGGGGGAGGGGAACTAATGGGGCAGAGAAAAATCCAATGTCCATGAAGCAAAAACCTTATTCCAAGAACTCGAAAGACAAACGAATGCACGGGTATTATTGGACGGACCACAGCAAAATCAAATTGAATTTATGCTCTGCAGGCCAAACTGGAGCCACTCTCTTCGGTCAATAATAACAGAGCTGTCTGCTGTCTGGGGCTGAAGACCTGAGCTCCTTCTGGCAAAACTGCAATTTAAACCAACAAAAAAACAAAAACCAGAATCTGCAAAGCAACCAGAGGCAGCCCAAGTAATATTCCAAATGTTTGTGAAAATAAAGAATAGAAGGTTGGATCAGCCCAGCAGCTGAAGACTGCTGGACTGAAATGTGTAACTATTGTCTGTTGACAGTTAGCACCTCATCCTCCTAGAAGAGGGAAATATTTTAGGAAATATTAAAAAGGCAGGATAAAATATTTCCCGTAAAAAGAGAAAGAGAAATCTTAAGGGAGAAGAAACTCAGAGCTTCAGTTCCCTGGACCCAGCAGATATTTGGTGGCCATTGAATAGGACTGGGCCAGTGTTAGGGTTCCAAATAGCATCCAGAATTAAATCAGAGTCCCAGGCAAAGGATTCCTCAAAGTTCCAATTGATTAAGAGAGCCATGTTGGCACATCTGGGAAAACCTGAATCTGAAGGCTTCCCGGTTTTCCCCACCCAGTTGAAAGTTCAAGATCTTTCCCCCCCCCAACACCTACAAGCCCATCCCATGGTCCAATCTCCCACTGCCATGCTGACAGATTCCTCCCATCCAGATCCGGTCAGGTGCAAAGACAAAGACAAAGGATGACCTTGGATTTCTAGAAAGAATGTTGTTATGGCTACATAGCATCTAACTCCCTTCAATACCCCCCTCCCATTTTCCCCACAATAGAAAATGCATAGTAGAATAATAGAATAGAATAATAGAATAATAGTGTGGCAGGCCAAAGACCCAAAAGGAAAGAAAAGAAGGCTGCAGGCCTGACAGTCGAACTATCTACAAGACAATTAGACCTTCAGCTCCAGGGTGATGGGATTAAATCACGACCCTCGGGGACATTATGGTATTACCTAGCAACAGGGCTCACTGCATTGCGAAATCACCTGGGGACATTACATCAGCCCAAGGTTCAACCAAACTTGATTCAGACAAACACGGCTCCTCATGGGAGTCTGACTACACCCAAAAGAATACACGCCCTTGCCACAGGAACAGGGAGCTCAAGTTAAAAACCCTTCACCCTCCACTCCATGTGGTCAGATGCACCAGGACTTTAAGCCCATGTCCACCATTAAACCATCTTTCCAAGCAGCCTCCATGTTTCCAGTGTCTTTTTTCCCCACCTGGAACTGATCCCAGATGGACGTTTCTTCCAACAATTCAAGATCCTAGAACAGTATTTCTCAACCTTGGCAACTTGAAGATGTCCGGACTTCAACTCCCAGAATTCCCCAGCCAGCATTCGCTGGCTGGGGAATTCTGGGAGTTGAAGTCCAGACATCTTCAAGTTGCTAAGGTTGAGAAACACTTCCTAGAACACTTCCTTTTCCTTCCCAAAACAGGAGAATCCTACCTGTGGCAACTCAAGTCCTAGATATACTCATCGGGGTCTCCAACCGAATTTCCATCTGCACATAGTTACAGGCCGCTGGGCTACAGAAGGGGAAATGTATGGCATATTTGGGAAAGCCAACAGGAAGCTCGAGTTCAAAGCCCAAGAGAGGGTGTAAAAACCCCTCACTCTCCACTCCGTGGGGTCAGTTGCACCAGGGCTTCAAGCCCATGTCCGCCTTTAAACCATCTTTCCAAGCAGCCTCCATGTTTCCAGTGTCTTTCTCCCCACTTGGAACTGAACCCAGATTTTCTTCCAACATCTCAAAGGTGAAGCAATGATTCTAAAAAAGCAAGTGATTTAAATAGCTGAAGAAGAAGGGCAGAAAGAAAGAGAGAAAAGGAATTCCACCCATCTAAGCTCCGAGTTGCAGAACAAGAACGAGCAAAGAAACGGAGGACAAGAACGGAACAGCATGAAAAAGACGAGTATTGTACTTAGGATATCAAGGGAAACTTTGATGCCGAGATGTCAGAATAAGAGACGAAGAAGAAGGCAGAGGAGAACCAAAAAGAACCAAACACACAGAAGAACTGCATAAAATTATCTCCCAGTGGAGGAAAGGTTTGATCCCCAAGATAAAGCCAGATATTCCGGTTCATTCCGTAAGATACAGCTGACAAAAACTGCTTAAAATCTTACAGGATTAGGACGTTGAAATAAAAACACAGCTGGGGAACTGGAAAAGATCAATGTTTATATTCCAATAGCCGAAAACAAAATAAGATCCCATTAATAAAAGCCGAATGACAGGTGGTTTTTGACTTACGACCACAACTGACCCCCTGACACGCCTGTTGTTAAGCGAGACATCTGTTAAGGGAGCTTTGCCCCATTTTGTGACGTTACTTGGCACCGTTAAGTGAATCCCTGCAGTGGTTAAGTTAGGCACACGGTCGTTAAGCAAATCTTGCTTCCCCATGGACTTTGCTTGTCGAAAGGTTGCAAAAGAGGATTGCGTCCCCTCCCATCCCGGGGAATTCTGCAACCGTCATAAATAAGTTGCCTTTTTAAAAAATTTTAAAAAATGGGAATCCCGTAGTTCCGCTGAGTTGAAAAAAACAAGCTTTTGTCAGCCCACAAAGGAAGAAAAGGAAAAATTGCCAAGATGGAAATGCCCTCCCTTAAGCCAAAATATCTGGGGAAACCAGGGCAAGCCAGGTCATAAAACATACAATTTCTTTAATAAGTGTTGGGGAAAGAAATATATATATATATATATATATATATATATATATATATATATATATATATATATATATATATATATATATATATATATATATTTAATGATATATATAATAATTTAATGAGCTGATTCTCAAAGGCACCACGACAAGCAAACTTCCCTTTTCAAATTATGACTCTGGTATCAGATTATTTTTCTGGCACTCGACAATTTTGCCCTCTGCATTTTTGTTTTTCTGGGGCAACAAGGATGCTAATAAAGAATTAAATAACACACAAAGAAGGAACAAAAAGGCAAGTATTTTATAATACATTTGGGCCTCGTTATCTCTTTCTCTTACAGGGACACGGTGGCTCCGCGGCTAAGATGCTGAGCTTGTCATTCAGAAAGGTTGGCAGTTCAGCGGTTCGAATCCCTAGTGCTGCGTAACGGAGTGAGCTCCCGTGACTTGTCCCAGCTTCTGCCAACCTAGCAGTTCGAAAGCACGTAAAAAATGCAAGTAGAAAAATAGGAACCACCTTTGGTGGGAAGGGAACAGCGTTTCCGTGCGCCTTCAGCGTTGAGTCATGCCGGCCACATGACCACAGAGACGTCTTCGGACAGTGCTGGCTCTTTGGCTTTGAAACGGAGATGAGCACCGCCCCCTAGAGTCGGGAACGGCCAGCACATACAGAATATGCAAAGGGAACCTTTACCTTCATCCCTCTCATTCCAGTTATTCTCTTTTGTTTTGTAGGAGGAAGAGTTGATTGATGAACCTTAAAAAAATACTTAAATGTAACGTCCGAAGAGTATCAAGGATAGCTTTAGAGTTGGATAACTTTTTGGGCCAAAGCGCTACAGGAAAAACCATACAGTTCCCGTCCTTGTATTTTATTACTTATTTATTTATCACCTATTAATTAAATTGCTATGCTGGTCATCTCTCCTGCAAGGTGACTCTGGCCAGCTCATTTTTACAACCCAACAATCAACCGTTTTGTTTTCTTTGGTTTAGAGAATAAGAGTTGGAAGGGACCTTGGAGGTCTTCTAGTCCAACCGTTGGCTCAAGCAAGAAACCTTATACCATTTCAGACAGGTGGCTTTCCAATCTCTTCTTAAAAACTTCCAGTGTTGGAGCACTTACAACTTCTGGAGACAACCCGTTCCTCTGGTTAACTGTTTTCATTTTTTAGGAAAGTTCTCCTTACTTCTCGGTTGCTTCTCTCCTTAATGCTACAATGGTCATGAAGAGTAAAAAAAACCCTCATTCAATGCTGTTGTAACTGTGAACGTTCCCTAAATTTGCTGTTGTAAGCCAAGGACTTGTAGTGAACAGGGTTTTTGTAAACTAAATCTCCTTGTTTGAATAAGACTTTGAGAATCCATCCAGGGCCTCGAGCTTCCTTGGGACAATTCTGTTATTATTCTTGCAATGGGGACCTACCTAGCTTTGTGTTCTTGACCTAGAATACGACAACTTTTCCACCCAACTGGGAACACAATGGAGTGTCAAAGAGGAAAACAACCCCATGGTGACGCCTGCATGAATCCACAGCTGTGATTCAATCTAGAGCAATAACTATGCTAGAAGGTCAACGACCAGCAGGAGAATTGGCTCGCCGGGTTACCTCGAATGAACTCGCCTGTAAATATTTAGCATTTTTTTTGCCGGGAACGTCCCTATTCCAGATTCTGCGTGGCTCCCATCCCTGCTGTTTTGTTTGTCCCGAGGCTGCAATTTCAGCTGTGTGGAAGCCATGTTGCGGCATGCTCTGATAAACCCAGCCCGGCTATTGCGATGCATAAAGGACAGCCAATTCTAAGATCTGGATACATTTCCCCCCCCATCCGTGAGAGATAATGTGATGCTTCTATCATTTTGGTCCTTGAAAACGTCTTATCTTTCCCAACAAGTTAGGAGAACACAATGTCATCTATTGGAAAGTGGAAGTAGGCCACAAATAATTAGAGCAAATGAAATTCAAGCAGATCCAGCCCACATAATCATAAGCAGAGGGTTTTTTTCTTTAAAAAAAAATCACCTATTATTTGATCTACGGAGCTTTGCGCTTGGAGAAAACATGATCAGTTGTGTGCAATAAAATAATGGATCATCTTTTCTCAACCACAAGCTCAGAATAACTCAGGAGTCTAGGAACGGAACACAACCATTCGGGGAATAAAGATTGCCTGAGTGATCATCCTTGCAAAATGCTTTATTTTTTATTTTTAGCTGAGTCATGTCTTACACCTGCTCTTCAGAAGGCCAGATCCTGAAGAAGAAACTCAAAGACTTTGGCCACCTGATGAGAAGGAAGAAGGACTCCCTGGAGAAGAGCCTCATGCTGGGAACGATGGAAGGGGACGGCAGAGAAGGAGGTGGCTGGATGGAGTCACCGAAGCTTTCGGCATGAGCTTCAATGGACTCCGGAGGATGGTAGAGGACAGGAAGGCCTGGAGGAACGTGGTCCATGGGGTTGCGATGGGTCGGACACAACTTCGCAACTAACAACAACAAGATCCATTTGCTCTTTTGAGAGCTAGTCTTTTTTAAAAAAACAATCTGCCATCTCTATCGTTCAGGATCAAAATCAAGTACTTGAATTTCCTCAAATTTCCTGCCCCTTCGTTATTTCCTTCGGTTTCTCTCGTTGCACGATTTCCTCTTGGCTAGCAGATTATTCAGAATATTCCCCCGAAAGGAAGATGGCGTCCCAGTAGCAAAAGGCAAATGGCTCCTCCTAATTTACCCTCAGCTGATGTTTCGGCATCAGGTTCTATTTTCCTTCCATAAACTTCCTCCAAGTCACCCCCAAAACCCTTCACCTCTTGAGATTTCCATTTCTACAAGCTTTGCAATTGCACAGCCGCTGGACAGAGAATGGAAGTAGTAAACTTCCTCCCATAATTGGGGCATACCAGGGGTTGTGACTTTAAATATATACCTTTCTCCCTGGCTTAGCTGATAACGGAGGAGAGCCTGTGGCTTAATGGTTAACACATCTGCCTAATATGTAATACAGCCCAGGTTCGAATCCCAGTAAGGGTATGGCTAACTGATAAGAGCTAAATAGCTTGAAATAGATCTATACTAGTCTCCCTTTATTTATTTATCAGCACAAATACAACACACACACACACACACACACAGACACACAGACACACAGACACAGACACACACACACACACACACATATATATAGTGTCACAACCCCTGGTATGCCCCAATTATGGGAGGAAGCTAACTGCTTCCACTATCCATCAATCGGCTCGTCACAAGAGTCCATCACGACAGAAACCCAATATTTTTACTGTTGCCTTTGTAAGCAAATATCACACACACACACACACACACACACACACACAGAGCAAATGTTAAATGGTGCATTTAATATTTCAGGATTCATCTTTCAGGGGTGCAATGATCAACGCTGACTCTATAGTTTTTTTTTCCCCTGGCAGTCTTCCCTACACAAAGACAGGCATACAGTCCTTGAGTTATGACCATAAGTGAGCCTGGCAATTAAGGTTGTAAGCCATCATAGTTGTAAAGTGGGTCACCACATGACCACATCTAATTTTACACCCCTTTTTTGTCTGTGTGATGGTTATGAAGTGAACTCTGTGATTTCTTAAGTGATCCATTATTTGCTATAACCTGCCCTGGGTGACGATGTAATGAAAGGATTCCTTTGGGATTCCTACTCTGCCTGAAGGAGGGAGATCTTTGTGATGTAGAATAGACTGGCTCAGGCCTTTTAATGTGCCATTGACCAAGTTGAGTGGGGCAGGAAGCTGCTTTGTCCTTAAAACACATTCCTCCCTTTCTCATCCTGGCAAATATAATCCTCTGCCTTTTTAATCACATTTCCTAAAACATTTCGTTTTTTTTTTCTAGGGGAGGGGCTGAGTGCTAACTTCCCACGGAATGAAAACGGAATTTGGAAGAGATGCCGGAGAAGTAGGGAGAACTCCTCTCCAGTGCCAGCTCGTCCTTCCAAAAGGTTCATTTTGTTCCTGGCCTGAAAAACAGATGTGGATTTGATGTCTCCACCTGATATTGGCCTGGTAAACAGCGTGCGGGGGGGGGGGAACCCCCCGAGGGAAATCTTCTTACATAAGGCCCTTTCATAAAGAGGCCTGGCATCCTCGCTTCCTGTGCGGCGAGCGGAAGGGAAGCGCAAGGAAAACCTAATCTTGAAACAATCTTAAAATGGGGTGTTTTTTTATTCCCTTCCTCCTCCCGGCTTCCAGAGGGTCAGGAGAGAATTCCTCTTTTGCTGCAGCCTCCAACTTCGCAGAGGAGGAGGAGGAGGAGGAGGAGAACTGGAAAGCAAAACAAACAGCACGCAGCTACTACGCCCTTGAGGAAAGCCTGGTGCCCAGTTTCTCTGGGGAAATGTAGCTTTCCTATTAGCCGGTTCTGCTCCCCGTGGGCGTTTTAGGAAGCCGTTCGGCTGCGTTTGGCCAAAGTTCAAGCCGAGGGTAAGAAGAGAGAGAGGGCTGGATATTATGCCTTAATCTTTCTCTGAATAAACAATTAACCAAACATGCATTAAGAGTTGTTAACCTAATATTGTGAAGCTTCTTCTCCAGTTACTGTACTGCTAACTAGGGCATACAAAACCTTTGCCAGACCAATTCTCGAATACAGTTCGTCTGTATCCACACTGCATATCGGACATTAATATGGTTGAGCGAGTCCAGAGGTATTTCACAAGAAGAGTCCTCCACTCCTCCGCTCACAAGAGAATCCCTTACCCCACCAGGGTCAAAATTTTGGGCTTGGACAATTTGGAACTACGCCGCTTACGCTCTGATCTAAGCGTAGTACACAAAATTCTCTGCTACAACGTCCTACCTACTCCAGCTTTAACTGCAACAATACAAATAGATAAAAACTCAAGGTCAACCGCTCCAAACTCGATACGACTTCAGCAACAGAGGGGTCAACGCCTGGGAAGGTTGCAAATGGTTTTTTAAAAAATAAATTTATATCCTTATCTGAGTGCATTTCAGCTTTCTTTGACGCCACCCGAAGCCACTTTGATAAATAAACGCTTTGCGCATTTATTTTGCAAACCAAACCAAACCCAAAGCGTTGAACCCTTGTGAAGAGAGGGAGCTGCAAAGCCGACACTCCACCTTTCTTTGCTGTACTTAAAAGCCCCTACAAGCTGTGCCATTAAAAGGCAACTTGTCGGCATTTTTGCAGCGACGTGCTTTTCTCAATCATCCTATTACAAATGCCAGCAGAAGAACAAGAGTTGGAAGGGAACTTGGAGGTCTTCTAATCCAGCCCCCTGAACCAAACAGGAGGCCCCACCTACACCATTTCAGACCAGTGGGTGTTGAATCTCTCCTTAGTTGTAACCAGGGTTACACGTTGAAGCAGCGGTTGGATTGTCATGGGGAGCATTCTAAAGTAATGGGATGTTGAAGGTTGGGGAAGGGGTTGCCTAGGAGTTGGGGGCTGGCATGTATCAGGTGTCCCTGCCAATGGGGGGGGGCGGGGGAAAGACCCCCGCTAAATGTTCTGCAGAGCTGGACTGCTCTCCAGAAAACACCCGCTTTGTTCCACTCTCCAACGAACAGCGGGAGATCCAGCAACAATTTAACTTTGAAAACCGTGTCTGTGCCATGGCCCCCGTCCAGGGCTCTCATTCATTGGCGCAAAACCCTTGCTTGCAACCTATTCTGGGCCATCGGAGGACCTGGGAATTTGCAAGCCAGGTTGAAAAAAGAAGCAAAGAGTTTAGATGTTCAGTGAGAAACGAAAACGAGAGTGCGCAGAAAATAACAATAATAATTTTTTAAAAAGTGATCGTTCTGTTTTTATGGCGAGACAAACACGGGGAGAGTGTTGGGTTTGCAGCCAGAGGAAAGCAACTTTCTTAGCCCAAAGCCATCCAATCAAGATTGGCTTCCCATAATGAGAGGAACAGGAGGGAAGGAAGGAAGGGATAAGGAGAGGAGGGTGGAAGGAAGAGAAAGAGAAGGAGAGAGGGTAGGAAGGGGAAGAGAGGAGTAGGAGAGAGGGAAGGGAAAAAGGAAGGAATGGAGAGGAGGAAGGGAGGGAGAAGGGAGGGAGGGAGAAAAGAAAGGGAATAGCAATAGCAGTTAGACTTATATACCGCTTCATAGGGCTTTCAGCCCTCTCTAAGCGGTTTACAGAGTCAGCATATATTGACCCCAACAACAATCCGGGTCCTCATTTCACCCACCTCAGAAGGATGGAAGGCTGAGTCAACCTTGAGCCTGGTGGGATTAGAACAGCCGAACTGCAGAACTGCAGTCAGCTGAAGTAGCCTGCAGTGCTGCATTTAACCACTGCGCCACCTCGGCTCTTGGGAAAAGAAGATGGTGTTAAAACAGGCAGAAGGGATGGTAAATAAAGCAACCCAAATTGTATATTATAACCTTTTAAATGGAATAACAAATATAAGAATGACAAATGTAAAGAAGAAGTATAACTATGTGAATGTATATAACCTATAATGCTATGGAAGAGAATTTAAAAAAAACTTTTTTTAAAAAAAATAAGATTGGCTTCCCATGTTAAAAAAAAAAATCCACCTTTCTGTGTGAAACTGACTAGGTAAAACTCAGATCGTCCCATCCCAATGACCGAGCTAGAGGTGCCAGAGAAAGGAGGGGGGCAGCCAGTTCAGCTTACTAGATGGGGAAGAAAAGGGCCTGTTTCCCCTCGTTTGAGAGAGAAAAGAAAAGCAGAAATATGTAAATAGGCCATTCAGGCATCTAGTTCTCTATTTAGGCCAGTGTTTCTCAACCTTGGCAACTTGAATATGTCCGGACTTCAACTCCTAGAATTCCCCAGAATGCTGGCTGGGGAATTCTGGGAGTTGAAGTCCGGACATCTTCAAGTTGCTAAGGTTGAGAAACACTGATTTAGACCCTGGGCAACATCTAAATCGGGAAAGGAAGCCTCTTCCTCCCCTGAAAGCATCTTGCAATCAAGGTTTGGGGAGAGAAGCAGAGCAGGGGCCTCCCCTTCCTTCGGAGCCCCCCTGTTTTCCCCACTTCGAGATACTTGCAGAGGGACCTCCTGGACACAAGTTAGAAAAAGGTCTGTTCAGTCAGCAACAATAGTGGTGGGGTGGGGAGGATGGAAAGAGAGGACCCACAGCTGGAATGAGATGGAAGGGGCCTTGGAGGTCTTCTAGTCCAACCCCCTGCTCAAGCAGGAGACCCTACACCATTCTGGACAAATGGCTGTCCAGTCACTTACTGAAAACCTCCAGTGATGGAAAAGGAAGGAAGGAAGGAAGGAAGGAAGGAAGGAAAACAGAATAACAGAGTTGGAAGAGACCTTGGAGGTCTTCTAGTCCAACCCTCTGCTCAAGCAGGAGACCCTCTACCATTTCGGACAAATGGCTGTCCAGTCTCTTATTGAAAATCTCCAGTGATGGAAAAGAAAGGAAGGAAGGAAAACAGAATAGCAGAGTTGGAAGGGACCTTGGAGGTCTTCTAGTCCAACCCCCTGCTCAAGCCTGTATCATTCCATTCCAGTCTTTTCTTTAAAACCTCCAGGGATGGAGCACCCACGACTTCTGGAGGCAAGGCGTTCCCCTGGTTATTTGTGAATGTGGAGAGGGGAGGAGGGCTGGATGGGTGAAAGGAAGGGAGAAGTTATGGCAAGGCAACCGAGGGTCTCTTGGAAGCCTTTGACCCAGAGACCCCTTGGGTTGAGCTACGCCACTAAAGATCGCCACCAGTTTAGGAATCCCCTCCTTCCCCCATCGGTGCTCCTCTATTTCAGCAGAACGTGGAGCTACAGAACAGCTGGACTGGCTACCAGGAGTCTCTGTCTGCTCTTCTCCTCGAAGGATTTATAGATCCTTTATAAGAACTTTGCAAAAAAAAAAAAAAAAAAAGCATAAGTGAGTGCATGAAGTTTCTCCCCTTCCTGCTTTTTCCCTCCCCAGTCCCCTTCTTCTCTTCTGCCTTTAATTTAATTTGCTAGCTGGAGGGCAGCATTTGGGTTCCAGACGAAGAAAGCAAACAGCTTCCCCTGATAGAAAAACCGGAGAGGCTCAAATACTTCCATTCCAATCCAAATTGCATCCCGGACTTTTGCATTTCAAGCTGTCGGTGCAGCCTGGATTGCGAGCTGCCTTTGCAAAGACCTGATCCTTGATCAAGAGCCAGAGCTGGATAACGGCACGTTGGGAATCCAAATTTACTGGAGATTTCAGTCTTAGGATTCAGCGTAACTGGAAGGGACCAGACTGAGGATTGCTACCTTCCAGGGAAAACAGCACATAATGGGTTTTTTCGGTCATCACGTTACAAAAAAATAAGATGTTGAGGCTTTGGAAAAAGTGCAACGAAGATGATTAAAGGCCCAGGAGACGAAAACATACGACGAATGGCTGCAGGATTTGGGAATGGCCAGTCTAGGGAAAAGAAGGCCATGATGGCAGTATTACAGTATTTGAGGGGCTGCCCCAAAGAAGAGGGACTCAGCTTGTTTTCCAAAGCACCAGAAGGGAAGAGAAGAAGCGATGGATGGAAACTAATCAAGGAGAGAAGCAACTTGGAATTCAGGAGAAACTTCCTAACAGTGAGAATAATCAATCAGTGCAACTGCTTGCCACCAGAAATTGTGAATGCTCCATCACTGGCAGTTTTTAAAAAAAGATGGGACAGCCTGTCTGGAATGGCATAGGGTCTCCTGATTGAGCAAGGAGTTGGACTAGAAGACCTCCAAGGTCCCTTCCAAATTTGTTATTCTGTTGTGCTGTTTTCCTTCCTTCCTTCCTTCCTTCCTTCCTTCCTTCCTTCCTTCCTTCCTTCCTTCCTTCTCCATCACTGGAGGTCTTTAAGGAGAGACTAGACAGTCACCCATCTGAAAAGGTATAGGGTCTCCTGCTTGAGCAGGGGGCTGGACTAGAAGACCTCCAAGGTCCCTTCCAGCTCTATTCCTAGCATTCCTAGGAATTTCCTTCCTTCTAAAGACACACAAACAGTTTGCAACTCCCTTCCCCAGATTTTAAATGGCGTTTACTCTACCTGGTACACAGCTCTGGAGATGCACCATGGTTTAAGCATCAGGCGTACGATCTGGAGATGCCTCAACCGGTCAGCGCCCAGGACTCGCGACGTGAAATTCCAGGCTAGGGAATGCCAACTCAACAGAAGACCTTCCAACTCAAAGGGCACAGCTGCCATGCCAGCTCACAAAGCAGAAAGGGAAGAAAAACCTGGCACGGGTCCTTTCGTCGGTTTGCTAAAGTTTCCAGACTTCTACCGAACGGAGTTTAAATGTCAGTGGGGTTTTTTTTTCCACGAAAGGGGGAAAAAAGTAAACCCCGAATCAACCCCAAATTTCGCTGGTGGGAGTCATTCTCAGAGAGAACAATTCCTCCCAACGTCCTCGGGCTCTTGCTTGTCCCCTGAATGCCAAAAAAATAAATAAATCTCTTCTTTTGCTACAGAAGGAATGTCTTATCTTTGAAAAATGTCAGCCTCCCTGAACATGTTGCTGCTTTCTGCACAGTTCCAGGCCGGCCAGGGAATGAAAGTTACCAACTGAAATCGGGACTCACTACTTGGCCTCCAAAATGCCAAAATTCTGTCCAGGCAGGGATGGAAAACAAGGCTCTATTTTGTCTGACTGACTCCTTGACTGCCAAACATTCTCGAGACATTTTTTCCGTTTAACTCTTGAAGATGCAAAGTGGAACTACCTTGCCACACTTGTTCTTGTAATACATACATATATATATATTTCACACCACCCTTTCGGATATTAACCATCAGAAAGGGCCTCTCGCCAATCGTCTTCCACATTCCAAAATTACGGAGGCGAGAGGGGAAAAAAGCCACAAATCACTGCACCATTACCGGAAAGTGAAACTGGTTAGGAATGTTGAGTGTGCTTCAGTTCAGCCCATCCTTAGCCTCTGCGGGACCAAATGACGGTCGGATGCCAGTTCGAACTGAAACCCATTAATCCACCCAGAGGAGTCAAATAAACTGGATGCAAGAGAGGCCCATCAACCAGAATAGAGCTGAAAGGGACCTTGGAGGTCTTCTAGTCCAACCCCCTGCTCAAGCAGAAGACCCTGCATCATTCCAGACAAATGGCTCTCCAATTTCTTCTTAAAAGCCTCCAGTGATGAAGCACCACAACTTCTGAATGGCAACTTCGGTTCCGCTGGTTAATTGTCCTCACCGTTAGGAAGCTTCTCTTTTGATTCCAGGTCGCTTCTCACCTCGGTTAGTTTCCATCCGTTGCTTTTTTTTCAGTGCTACACCGGATGATGTTACTTGATTGGATCCAGTGGTGGGATTCAAATAATTTAACAACTGCTTCTCTGCCCTAATGGTTTCTTCCAACAACCAGTTCTCCAAAACTGCTTAGAAAGTTACCAACCGGTTCTCCCGAAGTAGTGCGAACGGGCTGGATCCCACCACTGGTTGGATCATGAAATGTCTTCAAGAAAACCACCAAGCTTAGACAGCACGAACCCCCACTCTCAGTCCCCCCCCCACCACTCCACAAACCCCACTCCCTTCTAGCATTGATGACATTCCCTAGTTGGGTCATGAAACGTCTGCAAGAAAGCCACCAAGCTCAGAGAGCACCAAGGACCTCACAGTCCTTCTCCTTTTCCACTTCTACCTTCTCCCCTCTCTCCTCCTCCTCCTCCTCCTCTTCCCTGTCTTCCTCCTCCTCCTCTTCAACCCACTCCCTTCTAGCACTGATGACATTACGTAGCTGGGTCATGAAACATCTTGAAGAAAACAGCTGAGCTAAGAGCACTAAAGACCTCACAGTCATTGACCACCTCCTCCTCTTCCTCTCCTACAATACTACCGCCTCCTCCTCCTCCAGTCCACAAATGTCACTCCCTTCTAGCACTGATGATGTCGCTTAGTTGGGTGATGAAATGTCTTCAAGAAAACCACCGAGCTCAGAGAGCACCAAGGTCCCCACAGTCCTTCTCCTTTTCCACAAATCCCACTCCCTTCTAGCACTGATGATGTTACCTAGTTGGGTCATAGATGTTATCAACAAAAGTTAGGACACAGTTGGGTTCGAAAGCATAATTGGAAAGGAGACAGGAGAGGAGACCCATGGCCCCTGATTACACCACTGAATGTCTCCCCCTAAATAATCACAATGTATATTTATTTTATTGGACCAGACTGCCAAAAGAAAACAACGTCGCCCGCGAGTTTTCTAAACAGGCATTAAATCCCCCCAGTCTCCTTGATTGATGGCAACTTGCCCAGTCTCCCGTGAATCTCTTCTGCCCGAGGGGCTTCATATATATTATTTAACATGGATTTACCAAAACACGAGAAAGCTGCCAGTGGAGGGAAAGGATAACAGGTCCTCACCGGAGAATTCGCTCTTTGGAAGGGACTCAGGTCCCAAGGAGAAGCGGAAGAGCTTCTGCCCGCTTGACAACTGTGAATGCGGAATGCGGAGTAGCAGAGTTGGAAGGGACCTTGGAGGTCTTCTAGTCCAACCCCCTGCCCCAGCAGGAGAACCGATACCATTCCAGACAAAGGGCTGTCCAGTCTCTTCTTGAAAACCTCCAGGGACGGAGCACCCACAATTTCTGGTGGCAGGCTGTTCCACTGGTTAATTGTCCTCACTGTTAGGAAGTTTCCCCTTAATTGCAGGTTGCTTCTCTCCTTGGTAGGCTTGATGGAGGACAGGACTTGCTCTTGGCTGTAGCAACCCAAAGAGATGTTCTTGAAAGAAGTCAGCACTTGTGGAATCCTTGGTGCTCCCTCAGCTTGGATGTTTTCTTATCCAACTAGGTAAAATCAACCATGCTAGAATCAACCCTACTTCCTCCTAGCACGGATGACGTTACATAGTTGGGCGATGAAACATCTGCAAGAAAACAAGAAAGCTCAGACAGCACCAAGGATCTCCCCATCCCCATCATCCTCTTCCTCCTCCATTTCCTCCCCCACTGCCTTCTAGCACTGATGAAGTTACCTAGTTCGGTGTTGAGTCACGCCGGCCACATGACCACAGAGATGTCTTCGGACAGCGCTGGCTCTTCGGCTTTGAAACAGAGATGAGCACCGCCCCCTAGAGCCGGGAACGGCCAGCACATATGTGCGAGGGGAACCTTTACTTTTAGCATTCAGTTGAGCTAATGTTGATGTGTCCGGCTGATAGATCTTGTTTTAATCCCGGTGTGTTGTTCGTTATTTGCGGAGGCTCAAAAATCACCCGTTCCTTTTCAAAGATCTAAACCATTAACCTTTGATCTTCTTCTTTTTTCCAAAGTAGCAATGGTGTGATTGCGTTATATTGGGAATTAATATACCAACGTTCATCTCCTAAGAGGAGCTCAGGGTGCTTTGATCTCGTTCTTAGAGAAACGGGAGCCGGCATTCCCTTATCTCGGCAATTGAATCCTATCTCGTTAATTAGAGATTTTTCTTTTCATCAGATGCTACAGAAGGCCTGGTTAGATCAGAGCCCTCAGGTATGGAGGCCCCCCGCTTGTTGGCTAGAGACTTCTACAAAACTCACACCCATGGCATGCTGCCCCCTAATGCTTGCCTCTTCCATTGAAATGCAGTTAGGCCTCACATTACGATCATTGGCTTAGGGGCTGTTCAAAGTAACGACAGCACCGGAAAAATAGACTTATGACCATTTCCCACCCTTTACAGCCATTGCAAGAAGTCAAAATTCAGACACTTGTCAACTGACTCATATTTACGATGATCGCAGTGGCCCCTTTTGCGACCTTCTGACAAGCGAAGTCAAACGAGGAAGCCGGATTCATTTAACGACCGCGGGGCTAACTTTTAACAATTGCAGCGATTCACTTAACAAGGGTGGCAGGAAAGGTGGTAAAATGGGGTGAAATTCGCTTAACACCTTTCTCTCTTAGCAACAGAAAATTTAGGCTGCTTGTATGACGAGAACTACCTGTCTTTTACTGTGATAGTGATTGACAGCTGTCATTGGAAGCTAAACATTTTCAAGGTGAAGGATGTTAATTCATTAGCCATGTCTTTGTTTCTTTTTAAAGTATATCCACATATGAAATTATTGTATTTTATTCTGATTCCATTCTAAATTGCATTTTATTCCGATTTCATTTTAAATTGCATTTTATTCCGATTTCATTTTAAATTGCATTTTATTCCGATTTCATGTTAAATTGTATTTTATCCCAATTCCATTTTGAATTGTTTTTATGAGATTTTAGTAATAATTTGTGCTTGGACCACTGCACTTTGCTGTGGCCCAGGGCCCAATCAATAAAGTTAACTAACTAACTAACTAACTAACTAACTAACTAACTAACTAACTAACTAACTAACTAAAAAACATATTCAGCTAGCTGTAAAATTCATTGCAAACCAGTAAAAGGCTCCCAGTATTATCTGGAATGCACCATAGATTAACATCGTGCTTCCTGTTATTCCATAGGCTAGGATCAAGTTGGAGCATTCTGAATTTCCCAACAACTTGGTGGGAATTATGTTGCAAAGTGTTTTTTCTTTAACTTCCTCACAAGAGAACCGGTCAAGCCACAGAAACATCTGCCTGCTGGATGTTTCAGTTTTCCTTCATTTCTCAACGAACGTTGGTGGTTGAATGGATTGCCAGTTTCTCTAAAGGAATCCAGAAGCCTGTGGGGTAATAATTAAATCTGAGGGAAATTGAGGGAAAAGTTTTTGAAAGTTGGAGAGTACGTGGCACGCTCGGATGGGGAATTTGGATGCAAATGGAGATCAAGAAGGCTATGGAGAAGAGAAGGCTATGGAGAACATTAGAGTATTTTATTATTATTCCATATTAAGTGTATTTATTACACATACTGTATTTCTGTACTGCCCAGCTTCCAAGATTCATGGTAGTACTGTATACAAATATAAAAAATAAATCCCAATATCAACCTATCCAATGCACTAACCAGCGCTCTAAATAGAACCAACATTCAAATGCAATATTAAAAAAATAAGAGCGAATGTAATTCAATCCCACATATCTTACAAGTCGCCTCTCAAAAACTTGCTCAAATAGTCAATCTGCCAGAACCACATTATTTTGTTGCAATGAAGGAAGGGAGAATAATGGGCTAAAGAAATTCATTGCAGGGATGCTGATACAGCATTGACACAAGGAACGAAAAGTAATCGGCAGTGGAATAAATTAACAAAGAGTTGAACAATGGGGAAGGGGGGGGGGACCAGCTACAATCTTCATTTGTCTCCTGGTGTTTGCTTGCTTTTTCTACCTGGCCCGACATCTGGGTCCCAGGTCCAACCGTTTTAGGAGTGCTTGTACCAACCATCTCCCAAAGGTGCTTTTTCAAAAGTCTTCCCAAGGAAATCCAGTTGCCTCTTGAAAAAGCATCTTTGGCACATCCATGGCCTTGACCTCAACTACATGTCAGAAGAGTTGATTGATTGATTGATTGATTACATTTATATGCCACCCTTTTCCCCGAAGGGGACTCAGGGCGGCTCACAATTCAATCAGGGAAGGAGGTACAGACAGGGGGATAAAAAAGACGAGACATAACAATACAAAAATTTAAAAAGCACACAACAACCATACCATTCGAGAAGGGGGGCAAAAACTCTTTAGCCCCAGGCCTGTCGGAACAGCCAGGTTTTAAGGGCTTTGCGGAAGGCCTGGAGGGTGGTGAGGGTTCGAATCTCCACGGGGAGTTCGTTCCAGAGGGTCGGAGCAGCCACAGAGAAGGCCCTCCTCCGGGTAGTCGCCAGTCGGCATTGGCCGGCGGATGGAATTCGGAGGAGGCCTAATCTATGGGATCTGATCGGTCTATTGGAGGTGATTGGCACAATTGGCAGCTCCAAATCTCAACTAACAAATGTTCTGTTCTACACATTGGCAGCAAAAATCAGAACACCAAATACAAGTGGGGTGGAAATGGCCTCGTAGATGAACCTCACTCTGTCAAGGACCTAGGAATCCTCATCTCAGAAGATCTAAGTGCTAGAGCTCACTGTAACAGCATTGCCAAAAAGGCACTAGAGTTGTTAACCTAATTTTGCGAAGCTTCTTCTCCAGTAACACTATACTGCTAACTAGGGCATACAAAACCTTTGCCAGACCAATCCTCGAATACAGTTCGTCTGCCTGGAATCCACACTGTACATCGGACATTAATACGATCGAGCGAGTCCAGAGATAGTTCAAGAGAAGAGTCCTCTGCTCCTCTGCTCACAAGAGAATCCCTTATGCCACCAGGCTTCAAATTTTGGGCTTAGACAATTTAGAACTACGCCCCATTCAGTCTGTCCTAAGCGCGGTACACAAAATTGTCTGCTACAATGTCCTCCCTGTCAATGACTTCTTCAGTTTCAACCGCAATAATACACAGGCAAACAATTGATACAAACTCAAGGTCAACCACTCCAAACTCAATTGCAGAAAATACGACTTCAGAGAGGTCAACGCTTGGAATGCTCTACCTGACTCTGTGGTTACATCCTCAAACCCCCACAGCTTCAACCTCAAACTGCCTACAGTGGAGCTCACCCCATTCCTAAGGGGTCCGTAAAGGGGGCGTGCATAGGCGCTCCAGCGTGTCTTCCGTCCCTGTCCTCCTGTCCCCATTTTTTTCATTTCCATTGTTCATGTCCATGTTCATACTTATACCTGCTACCCTGTACGTTTGACAAACTAATAATAAATAAAAAGAAATTAAGTCTTCGCTCACACCGGCATACAAAAGCATCAACATAGCTTTACTCCAAATGTTACATCCTTTGCTCTTACTAACTGTTCATAAAGCGAACAAGGATTGGTTGTTCCGATTCCCTTTATTCCTGACTGAAAGGAGGGAGTAGCAAATGATGGTGCTGGAGAGGCAAAAGAACTTTTAGAAAGAGCTTTGGGAATATCCATGGTGGGATGAGAATCTGTGCTTGGCAGATGTGGTGTGGTGAGGAAGGGCCTTATCATTTGGTATGCATGTAGAAAAAGGACGGGGCTGTCATCGCCACATCACTTTCACCCCCTTGCAGATGTCGACCCCATCCACATCTGGTTGAGCCTGGAGATGGGTACCACCGAGGAGAAATATAGCTGTAGTAAAAAGCAATCATTCATATGATTCATAGAATGGAAAAGGTCTGGGAAGACTGACAGTTTTGTGCACCACAAAGGAGCAGTGATGGAATTTGAATGTTTGCACAGAGAGGGCTGCAAATTCCAAGACCGTTGAAAAAATATACTTGGGTTTTCAGGCGTAAAAAACATCTTAGGACCCTGGGAACGTATGAAGTGGACACTGAATCTGCTAATTCAGCTTTTTTTTTTTACTTTTTAAACAAGAGACAAAATATCAATTCTTAGAAATATTCATTTCTGCAGACTGCTGATCAATTGGAATTGAATCTGGTCCTGGAAGAGAGTTCATGGTTTAGATAAAATAAGAGAGGCAAGATTGAATTTTTTTTTTAAAAAAAGTTATCACAGTGGGTGACTCAGGAGTGAAATTCAGCCGGTTCTGACAGGTTCAGGAGAACCGGTAGCGGAAATTTTGAGTAGTTCGGAGAACCAGCAAATACCACCTCTGGCTGGCCTCCGAGTGGGGAGGGAATGTGGATTTTGCAGTATCCTTCCCCTGCCATGCCCACTAAGCCACGCCCACCAAGCCATGTCACACCCACCAAGCCACGCCCACCAAACCATGCCACGCCCACCAAGCCATACCCGCAGAATCGATAGTAAAAAAAAACTAACCCTAACTAATCTACAGTTACGTCTGTTCTCCGGACATTTGCTGAACTCACCGGGCATTATGTGCTAAATTTCATCCAGCTCCTTAAGTTAATGGGTGGAAGGTAGCGGGATTTATAATTACATGATTTTCTTTTTTTAAAAATAATTATAATCAGGATTTGCACCTAATGCCAGCTGGACGGAGGGCGAGGAGCAATGGCATCTTTTGAGGCTGGTGAAACCTAATTCCATTTTAAGTCAGAAAAAATGAAACTATGACCCTCTTCTGTGCAAATTCGCACCACTCAGGTGACCCTGAAGACACAGATAAAAACCCCAAGTGGCCTCAACGACCCTCTAAAAGGATGCAAAGGACCAGTTCTGTTTGCAAGGAGTATCAATCCTTCCGTTCCCCACCGTCCAGTTGGAGCTGAAGAAGCTTCTTGGATGAGAAGTGAAATGTCTTCAAAAGGAAAACAAGAAAGTCCAGTTGCCTCCTGAAAAAGCACCTGTGGGACAATTGTGGCCTTGATAACTGAGAATCTCCATAGATGTCTTCCATCCAGAGGTAAACATCAAATGAAGAGAGTCTTAATTCTTTTGTTACTCAACCTTGCAGTGTTTCTATTTTTCCCCTCTTGTTTATTGGGTTATAAATAGATCGTTGCCTTCCCCCCTCTCTTTCTCTTTCATGTAGTTCTTGTTCATTGTTTTGATTTCATTCCTTCAAAGCAGAATAGAAATTCAATCAATTGGCCATGAAATGCTTGTTGCCTTCAATTCATTGAGATGCCCTGGATTTCAAGAATGTTCCTGCATAGCTTCTTTGGAGCTGAAGTCTTGCTTTCTTCCAGGGTTTTTTCCTGATCATCTTTCTACTATCTTATCCCATTAGCAATCTGGATTCCCACAGGTAAAGTCCTTGATTGCCTCGTTTAGCAACCCCTGAAAACTCTTTTACCACTGTTGCACAATCACATGCTCACAATTCCAGGTGCAGCTTTCTCAGCCAACTTCTGACAAGCCAGGTCAACGGAGAAGGGGGAAGGAAGGATTGCGACTCGCAATCACGTAGCGTTCTCACTTAGCAACCACACCTCTTAAGGCAGATTTTAGGATCCCAATTGTGGACGGGAGTCAAAGACACACAAATAGTTGTGATCCCTCACCAAGTCAGTCAAGAGATGTCACCTGCTGGTAATTGTGAAACAGAAACTGTTGCTGCCTTTCAACTCTCCTTGTTTCTTGCCTGCTGACATCTACATGTGAACCTGAACGCCTTATCTTGTTGACTTCTCTATGCTTTGTTTCTTGCATGAGCAAAAGAAGAGCCGAGGTGGCGCAGTGGTTAGAGTGCAGTACTGCAGCCGACTGTTAGCTGCAGTTCGGCGGTTCAAATCTCACCGGCTCAAGATTGACTCAGCCTTCCATCCTTCCGAGGTGGGTAAAATGAGGACCCAGATTGTTGTTGGGGGCGATATGCTGACTCTGTAAACCGCTTAGAGAGGGCTGAAAGCCCTATGAAGCGGTATATAAGTCTAACTATTGCTAAACCGCTTAGAGAGGGCTGAAAGCCCTATGAAGCGGTATATAAGTCTAACTGCTATTGCTATTGCTAAAAACTATGCAATTTGCTTGATTCCCCCAAAAGTGGAATTTCATTGAAAAGCAAATATAATTAAAATTCTTCTGGATGCAGACAGAATCTTGGAAACGGTAATGTGAGTTGGTAGGAGGACAGAGGCTACCAGGTTTTTTAAAAAAAATCTCCCCCCAAAATAGATACAAAACTGGATTTTCAATGAAATTGTGAAAAAATCACAGTCCTCCTGGCTGCAGACAGGTTCTAAGAAACATTAAATTGATAGGAAGGCTACAAGACAAAAGACTCCACCAAAAAGCTGTGTAAAGAGACGCAGACATGTTTTCTAGCTGATGTTAAAAAAAAAAACACCACCCTGAAGATGGCAGCCGTGATACCCCTAAAAACAGATTTTCCATCCAGACAGTCGCAGCCCCCTCTTTCCCCCCCCCCAAACCATACCCAGTGGACTTTCCTGCATGGATAGACAGATCCAAAGACCAACAATTAAAAAGCACGTTTCTAAAACCCTTTAATGAGTCTCATTACCAACCCCGAATCCAACCGGCCAGAATTTTCCGCTAATGAGTAGGGGACTTCTTAATCAGTCCCAATAAACCAAGAACGGCTTTAAAAAACAAAACACCCCAATACTCCCCAGCTCCGCAGAAATAGAATACGCAGTGAAATGGAGACTGACACGGTTTCTTGGGCAGGGGGTTGTGGCCTTGCTCGCGTCTAATGGGTAACCCCCAAAACAAATCACATTACAGCTTAATTACCCCTTTCCATTGGAATAAGCCTCATTGAACATGGTGGAACTTATTTCTAAGCGAGCACGCCGAAGTCTGCACCCTCAGTTAAATAAGAACAGATGGTCTTCCTCGGAAAGTCTTGACCAATTTCTAAACTAAGAACAATGCACACATTATATCCCCCGACACCACCTAAAACCGGAGCAATATTATCCTCATTATTGTCCTTTGATCAAAACAATTCATCTTGTATCCAATTAGCGGACGGGAGTCCTCAGACATAAGGGGGGGAACATTCACTCTAAAGCGGGAGTCAGATGTCTTTGCTTAAGTCCATATTATTTAGAATCAGTGGCGAGGGTGAGCTGAACAGATGCAGGAGTTTAGCAATAGCCGTTGCACTTAGATTTATATACCGCTTCATAGTGCTTTTACAGCCCTCTCTAAGCGGTTTGCAGAGTCAGCCTCTTGCCCCCAACAATCTAGGTCCTCGTTTTACCCACCTCGGAAGGATGAAAGGCTGAGTCAACCTTGAGCTGCTCAGGATCGAACTGCTGGCAGTGGGCAGAGTTACCTTGTAATACTACATTCTAACCACTGCACCACCAAGAAAGCGATTGAGAAAGGGAATAAGAGAGGAAGGAAGGAAGGTAGGAAGGAAGGAAGGAAGGAAGGAAGGAAGGACGGAAGGAAGAAATAGCACTTATATACCACTTTTTACAGTGCTTTATAGCCCTCTCTAAGCGGTTTACAGAGAGTCAGCATATTGCCCCCAACAATCTGGGTCCTCATTTTACCCACCTCGGAAGGATGGAAGGCTGAGTCAACCCTGAGCTGCTCAGGATCGAACTGCTGAGTTACCTTGTAATACTACATTCTAACCACTGCACCACCAGGAAAGAGATTGAGAAAGGGATTAAGAGAGGGAAGGAAGGAATAGCACTTATATACCACTTTTTACAGTGCTTTATAGCCCTCTCTAAGCGGTTTACAGAGTCAGCCTCTTGCCCCCAACAATCTGGGTCCTCATTTTACTGACCTCAGAAGGATGGAAGGCTGAGTCAACCTGGAGCCGATCAGGATTGAACTCCTGGCAGTCGGCAGAGTCAGCCTGCAATACTGCACCACAAGGAAGGAGAATGAGAAAGAGAGGGAGGGAGGGAGGGAGGGCCTTAGCCATTGGGCCGCCGCGTCCTGTCCCTGGCTCCATGCTAAAAGACAGAATTTAGGAAGGGAAACCGAAAAAGGGAATAAGGAAAAAAAGCCACATTCCGGAATGAAAATATCTCAAGGGATTTTCTTCCCCCCGTGATGCTCATGTGCCTTTTTCTCCCCCCCCCCCCCAGCTACGGCACACACACTAAATTACTTAGATTTGCTTCACCGCAAAGTTGATGGGCCATAAAAACGAGGTATAAGAAAGAAAATATTGCTGTCCATGCTTGGAAACAGAAAGAAAAAAGAAAGAAAGAAGAGAAGAGAAAAATTCCCTGCAGTTCCAGCATCACCAAAGGAGCCGTTTCCTCTTTGCATGATGGGAAAAGGGGCTGCTTGCTTCCCGCCTGCCTCCTGCTAAATCACTTCTGACACTCTGACACCAGTTAATTTTTTACCACCCGGCCCCAGCTCACTCCCTCTAATCATGCAAGCAGAATAAGGAATGTTCTACTTGGTTGGGGGGGGGGGAGGGAAGTCATGGGAACTGGGGTGGGGTCTCTGCAATTTAAAGGACGCAGACCGGAACTACTTGATGGCTGCAGTCCTCCAACGGTCTCCTTGGGGTCTCCGGATGAGACCAGTTTTTCCCCACTGTCACTTTTACGGTGGACCATAAAGAACAGCGTCAGGTTTGGTTTACATGACAAGCTAAGCCTCAAAAATATACAGCAAAGTTACATCTCCAAAATAATCTCTCTCTCTCTCCCTCCCTCTCACTCACTCACTCACGCTATCTAATCTATTTGGAAAATAATTTTTATCTATCTCTATTACCTATCATCTATCTATATCATCTCTCTCTCACCTACTCTGTCTGTCTCTTTCTCTCTCTCTCTCTTCTCTCTCCCTATCCCTATCATCTATATCTATCTATCTCTTTCTCTCTTATTTCTCTATCTCTCTCTCTCTTTCTCTCATATATTTATCTATCTGTCTGTCTGTCTGTCTCTCTGTTTGGAAAATAGGGTTCTATCTATCTCTATCATCTATCATCCATCTATCTATTTCATCTACATCTATAGCAATAGCAGTTAGCAATAGCAGTTAGACTTATATACCGCTTCATAGGGCTTTCAGCCCTCTCTAAGCGGTTTACAGAGTCAGCATATCACCCCCAACAACAATCCGGGTCCTCATTTTACCCACCTCGGAAGGATGGAAGGCTGAGTCAACCCTGAGCCGGTGAGATTTGAACTGCAGATAGCAGTCAGCTGAAGTAGCCTGCAGTGCTGCATTTAACCACTGCGCCACCTCGGTTCTGATCTACATCTATCTATCTATCTATCTATCTATCTATCTATCTATCTATCTATCTATCTATCTATCTATCTATCTATCTATCTATCATCTATCTATCTATCTATCTATCATCTATCTATCTATCTATCTATCTATCTATCTATCTATCTATCTATCTATCTATCTATCACACACCCCTACTCTGTCTGTCTGTCTGTCTATTATCTCTCCCTCATCTATCTATCTTATATACCCACTCACCTATCCACCTACCTACCTAACACCTATCTATCCATCCATCCATCCAATCTGGAAAATAGGCTGAGTTCAACAAAAGCACCAGAAGGCAAGAAACAATGGATGGAAACTAACGAAGGAAATAAGCAACCTAGAAGTAAGGAGAAATTTCCAAACAAGGAGAACAATTAACCCATGGAACAGAAGTTGCCTTCAGAAGTTGTGGGGGCTCCATCAATGGGCTTTTTTTTTAAAGAAGCCACTTATTTGGAATGGTGTAGGGTCTCCTGCTTGAGCGGGGAGTTGGACTAGAAGACCTCCAAGGCCCCTTCCATCTCTTGTTAACCTGTTATCTGTTCTATTAGGAGCCGTAGTGGTGCAGTGGTTAGAATGCAGCATTGTGGGATGACTCTGCCCACTGCCAGCAGTTCGATCCTCATCAGCTGAAGGTTTTGACTCAGCCTTCCAACTTTCTGAGGTCGGTATAGCCCTAGATTTTTGGCGACAATATGCTGACTCTGTAAAGCACTATGAAGTAGTATATAAATGCTATCGCTATTATCCGTTATCCATCCATTTGTCCGTTCCCCCCCCCCAAAAAAATCTGTTTTTAATGCTTTATGATACGGCTTTCCTAAACAAAGAAAGGGTGAACTTCACCCACAATTTAAAGGAACGAAACCCTGGGGAAAGTTACTAGAATAATAAAACTAAATACTCTGAAGAAAAGATGCAACTATCACAAAAATAGGGAAAAGAAAAAGAAGAAGTTAGGGGAAAGGGAGAGAAGAATAAAAAGAATAAAAAGTGGAATGTTTGAGAGCCCAAGAGAAAACGGTTAAAAGGGGGAAGAGAGGGGAAAAAGAGTTACATTAGCAAATTAAAGAGAATAGCAGCAAGATTGTTACTGTTATGTAACTAATTAAGAAATAGAGCAATGATAGTATATTGTTCATTGTAGAAAAAAATGGAAAGAAATGCCCTCTATGTTTAAATTGAATTAGAGGATAGACTGTGTTTGTAGAGAAATATAGCAATGGAGAAAAACAAGAAAGGAAAGTTTGGTCTAAGGGGAAATGGAAGATATTGTTTATGTGTTAAGAAAAAAAATAACTATAAAGATGAAAAATAATGGAAGGGAATAATTTGGCTGAAAGTGAAAACAAAACCACGATGTACAATGGGACTATGTAAATGAGAGGATGTAAAAGAGCCAGAAAACTCTTTGTTCCTATAACATGTGTAATTTGTATTAAAAACAAAACTAGAATTGAAAAAGAAAAGAAGAGCCAGCTGATTTGAGACACCACATTAGGTCAAAAGAAAACGCATGGAGTTTCCCCAGGAAAGTGAAACGGATAGCTAACAGAAAGGATCTCAATTCAGTAACCCCATGAATCATTCTTAGGTTGACATTTTGCGCCACTTCCCCCTTCCCTCTTCCCTCTCCTGATTAAACATTGAGTAATTTTTTTTTTAACATTATTCACTTCCCTTGTCTCGATACACAATGCAAAGAAACGCCACGAATTCCTTTTCCGGATCCCAGCTTCCTGTTATTAAGGTGGACATCGTAGCATTTAGGAAGATAAGATCTTCTCCCCATCTCAAGACCCAAGGCGTGGGCTTAATCATTTGCTGCTTGCTTTCCCGGAGGGGAGGGGGGGATTAAGTAGGTCACCACTGCAGAGGAAAGCCTACGACACACACACAGACACACACACTCAAGTCATAGGACAACCCGAAGCCCTCAAACTGTTTGCAGCTGTTGGTAGAGAAGGTGGCCTGAAAATGCTCAGGAAGCCCACTGGTTGTGACCTGGAAAAATCTGGATGGCTTCAGATTGCAACCAAGAGAGGTCACAACACCAGGGATGCAACACACATGAGGTTGTGAATATTTTTGCAGCTAGATCTGATAGTCCTCTAACTTTCCAAGGATGCACAGACGTTAATATCTGCGTGAATCCAAGCTGTCCAAAAAGGAAATTTGAGAGAAGGAGGAAGATGAGCTGTCAATTACCTCTTGGCTTCCCTGCAGAGAGATTCAGGAAGGAGATGGTCCTTTGGAGGAGTTAGCGATGTCCTTGTAAAACTTCAACCCTTCGGAGAATTCTTGGGTCTCCTTCTGTCCATACAGTAACCAATGGCAGCTGCTGGAGGGGGTGGGGAAGTGTGTGATGTCACAGGAAGAGCAGAGGTTGACGTGGGGGCTTGTAATGTCTTCTTCCAAGAATTCAAAGATGGAACGGGAGCAGAGAATCCCCTGGAGACCGAAAATGTTCTCCTTCCACTCCCTGTCAACCATGAAATGGTGCTGCAAATGTTTATCCAATCCGTGTTGTGTTATTCCAAGCAGCTTTGCAGGCAGGGCTGAGTTTAGGAGGCTTCGTGTCTTTACGAAGACTTCTCCAACTCTGATTTCCATCCTTGGTGCTCAAGAGCCATCAAAGCCAACTGGGCAACCAACCAACCCTACTGAAGAGAGTGTGATTTAAAAAAAAGGCCACTAAGGGAAGATGGAAAGTTGGAGGGGGGGGCGAAAGAAAGGGTGTATGGAGGGTCAAAGAGGTACATTGGGTCTTTATTTTGGGGGGTTTTGTTGACAAGAGGAATGGCTGTGTTTATTGTTTAATGTTACATGACCCCGGTTATGCACAGTATATATGTGACTGTACGAAAATGAAAATGGAAAATAAAAAACACATTTACAGGAAAAAAGGCCACTAGATTGTGCAGAAATGGATAGGTTGACATTACCGATAAAGGATAAAGAAGAGACAGATTTTTTTTAAACAATGGAACTTGTTCCGTCGATGGCTTGATAATAGAGGTAGAGATGAGAAATTGGACAAATATTACTATGCGTAAGCAAACTATCCCAGACAATGCACTGTTCACAAAGCACTTATGCATGTAAAAGAAAAATGTATAAACAAACAAACAAACATATTGTGCAGATAGAGGCTAAGTGAAACTTGGCTCAAGGCCAGTGACTGCCAGAGGGATCTTGGTGTCTGGTGGCCAATCACTTAAATATGAGCCAAAGGTTTCTGCCAGCAGCCCCAAAATAGCCAGTGAAATCCTGGGTTGCATTAATAGAGGGATAGAATCAAGATCGCGTGAAGTTCTAATACTGATTTACAAAGCCTTAGTAAGACCACACTTGGAATCCTGCATTCAGTTTTGGTCACCACAATATAGAAAATATGTGGAGACTCTGGAAAAAGTGCAGAGAAGAGCAACGAAGGTGATTAGGGGACTGGAGGATAAAACATAGGAAGAACGGTTGCAGGAACTGGGTAGGTCTACTTTAATGAAAAGAAGGACAAGGGGAGACACGATAGCAGTCTTCCAATATTTGAGAGCTTCCTACAAAAACTATTTTCCAAAGCCCCAATAGGCAAGACCAGAAATAGTGGTTGGAAACTAACCAAGGGGGGGGGTCAACTTAGAATTAAGGAGAAATTACCTAAGGGTTAGAGCAATTAACCGAACAGCTGGGCTTCAGGATGGTTGTGGGTGTTCCAGCTTAACTCTGGAATGCCTCAAGCAATTTCAACCAGACTTGGTACAGAGATGACAGTCTCTGGAGAAAAATACTGTAAGGGTAAAACACCCCTAAAACCCCTTGGGTTGTGTGTTCTATTAAGATACAGCCTGTTGTGCCTTAAAATGGCTTCTACTGTGCAGCGCAGTGGAGTTGCCATGATAACGCCTTCACAGTCCTCCACAAGGGGGCTCCCTCTGGTAAGGGGGGAAAATCCAACATTAGAAATTACATTTGGTCTGGATATTTTCACCCTATAAATAAATACCCGGGCAACGCCAGATTATCAGCTAGTTGGCTATAAAACACATATTTCTGTAATCAAATGGAATTGTGGGAAGGAAGGGAGGAAGGAAGGGAGGGAGGGAGGGAGGGAGGAAGGAAGGAAGGAAGGAAGGAAGGAAGGGTTCTATAATGGATCAAAGATACTGGTGTGGCCTTTCACTGCTGGTATCTGTTGGGCTTCAGATTTTAGTGCCTGTGGTCTAAATAACAGATCAAAGATACATTGGATTTGATAAAGTTTTATATTTGGAGGATCTGAAGAATTTACAGCATGTATTTCAAAGGAATGGATATTATGTTCCAATATTAACATTCAGCTCCTGTTTTTCTCCGTTCCATGAACACTGATGTTTGATGGAGCAAAGCAATGCGCTTCGGGCAGACTCATAATGATTTTCAGAATCTGGCATCAATTTTATCTTTGGGGACTTATTCCTATTGGCTCCAGAGGGCTTCCAAAACCCAAATCCATCAGGGTTACTGTATTTGGGATAAATGACATATAATATTGGCTCCTCTAAAGCAGGTGTCTTCAAACTTGGCAACTTTAAGACTTGTGGATTTCAACTTAAAGTTGCCAAGTTTGGGGACCCCTGCGCTAAAGACACAAAGACTCCTATTAGGCCCAGAGTTAAACGTTACGTAAGCCTATCTCTGTTTACGGAAGGTCAGCTGAGATCTCTTGGGAATTTTACATAAGTCAGTGACTTCATCTCATGGCAACTTTACTACAAAGGGGAAGAAAGTATTAAGGAAAGTTCTTCAGCCCCCAAGTTGGAAAGTAGTTTTATGAAGGCTGGCGAGGACAATTGTCATGGGGAAAAAATATTTTGCCTTTTCGGTATCCACATCTAACCGGTTCATTTGAGGACAGCAGATTGCAGGCAATGAACTTTTCCTTATGAAACGTATTTGTTGGTAGCGGCAGACAAATGAAACGCTAATGGGTGTATGTTAGGGTCCCCGAGGAACGATCCGTGAAATTGTGAATTTCATCAATAATCCGTCCCTTAGATTTACAGGGGAATAAACGCTCCTGAAGCCTTCCTTTCTCTACGGGGTATCTGGGATCTGCACACAACTTTTTTTTCTTGTTTACCACACAACAACATGCCTGTGACCAAGAAGTCTCTCCATATTTGGATGATAGGTAGGTGGATAAATAGATAGATAGATAGATAGATAGATAGATAGATAGATAGATAGATAGATAGATTAGATAGATGGATGGATGGATGGATGGATGGATGGGGAGAGGGAGAGAATGAGAATATATTCCAGACTCTCTCTTTTTTTCTCCTCTATCTGTCTGTTTTGAGTAGGATTTGGATTAGAAGACCTCCAAGATCTCTTCAACACTATTGTTCTGTTCTGTTAGTATGTATATTATCTATCTGTCTCTGTCTCTCCATCCATCCATCCATCCATCCATCCATCCATCCATCCATCCATCCATCTACTTTTACTTTATTATCTATCTATCATCTATGTCTTTCTCTCTACCTTCCTACCTACCTGCCTGTCTGTCTGTCTCTCTCTCATCTATCAATCTATCCCTCTATCTATCCATCCCTCCCTCCCTCCATACATCTATCATCCATCCATCCATCCATCCATCCCTCCATCCATCTATTAATCTATCCATCTATTAATCCATCTATCCATCTATCTATCTATCCATCCATCCATTCATCCAGTCAGCCAGCCAGGACAAAGATTACTCCAAACCAGAACATTTTGCTTCTCTATGCTTAATATTCTTTGCGTGTTCTTTCTTCTGTGGAGGATTGTCCGCCCAAGACCTTTTGGGGCTGGATAGACAAATTGGATAGATCTGTATGGTTTGCCTCTCTGCCTTTTTCAAGAGTCTCTTCTCTCCAATGGGGAAACCTCAGATATTCGAGATCCTTTAAAAAGAAAAGAAAAAAGCAAAGCGAACTATCCATCCCATCTACAAAGTAGGATTTCTTTTATTTTACATCTTGTTTTTTTTAAGGGATAACTGGCAACGCCTCAAAAGGGAGAATTGGTCTTGAGCTCCCCAACTGCCTGAGATCCCCCTGGATGAAAAGATTCCAAAGTTTTGTTTCAGGGAATCGGATGCCCAGCTTCCTTCTCTGGAGAAACCCTTTTCGGAGGGCAACTCTGCCTCTCAAATTTCCAGATGTGTGGCCAGCCCAAAAACGGCTGTATAGACCCAGGCGATCTAAGCAAAGGGGTGATTATCTGTGCAAGAACATTTGTGTAATGATATTTTTATGGAGGCTATTATCCGCCCTGGCTCTTTGTGGTTAGAATTATGTACAATAAAAGTTATATGCAGTTTTATGCAGCTGGGTTTTAGCTACGCTTCTTTGATTTTTCCATATTTTGCGTTATAATTTGATCGCAGCCTCGGTTTTAATCTCTTAGTGGGTTTGCTTCCCGGAATGTTTTTAGATCGCTCAAAAGACTTGTGTCCCAGCTGAAACACAAACACACACACAGACACACACACACAGAGCCCTCTATCTGAGTGCTGATCGCTGCCTTCAGGGTCCAGAATTCCCAGGCTCCCTTCCTCCCTCCCTCCCTCCCTGTCTATCTCTCTATCTTTCTTTCTTTCTTTCTTTCTTTCTTTCTTTCTTTCTATCCATCCATCCATCCATCCATCCATCTATCCAACATCTATCGCTTCTCTCTCTCTAGTACATTTTCTCATTCAACTTTATATTATTATCAATTACCTCTCTCTCTGTCCTTTCCTTCCTTCCTTCCTTCCTTCCTTCCTTCCTTCCTTCCGTATCTATCTATCTCTCCATCTCTCTCTGTCTGTCAGTCTGTCTGTCTGTCCATCCCTCCATCCATTTAATATCTATCACTTCTCTCTCTCTCTCTAGTATATTTTCTCTTTCTACTTTATATTATTATCAATTATCTCTCTCTCTATCTCTCCCCCCTCTCTCTGTCTTTCCTTCCTTCCTTCCTTCCTTCCTTCCTTCCTTCCTTCTCTCTCTCTCTCTCTCTGTCAGTCAGTCAGTCAGTCAGTCAGTCTGTCTGTCTGTCTGTCTGTCTATCTATCTATCTATCTATCTATCTATCTATCTATCTATCTATCTATCTATCTAATCATCTGTCTGTCTGTCTGTCTGTCTAATCTACAGTCTCTCTGTCTCTTTCTTTCTTTCCCTGCCCACTGACAAGCAGAGCCGTTTTGAGGAAGGGGTTTAACAGGGATGGCAAAGGCAGAGCCAGCAGGGCCAAAGGAAGGCCCAAAAGGGGGCTCAGGGCTTCGTATCCCCCCCCAGCTCCTTTGCCTTGACCTTTGCCCTGTGAACCGTCTCCAGAAGCTGCTAAACGTCTTCTGGCGGCTCTTCCCGGATGTTGGCTCTGCTCAGTGGTGGGAAAACTCTCTTTGTGGGAGCCCCAACGCATCTAGAAGGGATTCCTTCTGAAGAAGATATTTTGCTCTGACTGCATGCTGGGAAATTTCAGGAGCGAGAATGCCGTAAGTAATTTCTCCAATAAATTAAAGGTAAGGAAAGAAGCAGGCTACCAGGGAGAAAATCTTTGTTTATGAATCAGTCATTGACTGGTTCCAGTGACTAGGAGAGAGAGAGAGAGAGAAAAGGGCTTTTCAGAAAAAAATGGTGCAATTACGACACTTTCAATGCCCATTTGTCTCTTTCCTTGTTAGATATTTCATTTGGGAATGGGCGTCACACACACCCCCCACCCCACTGTGCAACATTTTTTTTTTGTTTCTCAAGGATTTCTTCGCTCCCACCCCACCCCCATAATCACAAAGGTGTGCTTAAGGATGTTTGTTTCACGCTGGTTTCAGGGAGGCTTGTCAATGGACAGAAGAGAGAGAGAGAAATCTGTCCTGGGAATTGGGACTGGATCATGCTGCTTTTAATGAGAGCCATCCTTCACCCTTTTTTCCCCCCCAAGGAACTCGCGGAACAAAACTGTCACAATGGAGGAAACGCGGATCCCTGCATCAAATCCATATTTGCTGGAGACCAGAGATGTGTGTGGGGTGTGGAGGGGGTGTGGAGGGCAGGTTTGTGCAGAAGCAGCCAAAGTCTCTGAAGAGGATAAAGTCAGATCATGTAAAGACTTTTCCTATGATCTAGTGAGAGCCTACAAGAATTCCCCTTGTAAGTTGCTTGAGGCATGCTGGATTGGCATCTCCCAAACCATACTTACTGCCCTCTGTAGAAGTACTACTGTCTCTTTATTACACATATCTTAACTTTAACATCACAATTGCCAGGCCTGCAGCCTTCTCTTCTTTTGGGTCTTTGGCCTTCCCCACTTTCTATTCTTCTCCTATGCCTTTTCTACTGGGGGGAAAATGGGAGGGGGGATTGTACGGAGTGAGATGCTATGTAGCCATAACAACATTCTTTCTAGAAAGCCAAGGGCATCCTTTCTCTCTGAGCCTCCGCGTCTGGCCAGAACTGGATGGGTGGAAGCTGCCAGCGTGGCTCTCTTAATAAATTGGAACTTTGAGCAATACTTTTTTTAAGAGAGCCACATCTGGGAAAACGTGAATCTGAAAGCTTCCCGGTTTTCCCCACCCAGTTGAAAGTTCAAGATCTTGCTCCCACCCCCCACCAGTCCATCCCATGCTCCAATCTCCCACTGCCACGAAGACAGATTCTTCCTATCCAATGCCGGTCAGGTGCAGAGGTGGAAAGACAAAGGATGACCTTGGCCTTCTAGAAAGAATTTTGTTATGGCTACATAGCGTCTCACTCCATACAATCCCCCCTCCCATTTTCCCCCAATAGAAAATGCATAGTAGAATAATAGAAAGTGTGGCAGGCCAGAGATCCAAAAGAAAAGATGGCTGCAGGCCTGACTTCTTCATAAATTGCTTCTAAAGTGGACCAGCCCTATTTCCTAAACCATGATTTCCAGCTCGTTTGAGCTGTGATGCTGGAGAAGGCTCCTGTCTGTTCCTTGGACAGGAAAAGTAGCCAACAAGCAAACATGGGAGCACATCACACCAGACACCTCAGTAGAAGCCAAAAAATAAATAAATCATGAAACTGCATCTCAGTTACTTTGGCCGTGTCATGTGGGGGCAATTCACCGGGGAAAGCAATGATGTTGGGAAGAGTTAGCAGTAAAAGAAAACCAGGCCACCAAAGAATATGGTGGCTGGACACCATCAAATCTGACACCAGCCAGAGCAGAGAACATCTCAAAGAAACATTGCAACATCAGAAGATGTGGAGAGACCTGGCCCGTGGAATCACCAAGAGTTGAACATGATTGAATGGACAGCCTCCTCCTCCTCCTCCTCCTCCTCCTCCTCCTCCTCCTCCTCCTCCTCATCATCATCATCATCATCATCACCACCAAAGAACAACGCAAAGAAACATTGCAACATCAGAAGATGTGGAGAGACCTGACCCATAGAATCACCAAGAGTTGAACATGATTGAATGGATAGCCTCCTCCTCCTCCTCCTCCTCCTCCTCATCATCATCATCCTCATCATCATCATCCTCATCATCATCATCATCACCACCACCAAAGAACAACGCAAAGAAACATTGCAACATCAGAAGAAGTGGAGAGACCTGGCCCATGGAATCACCAAGAGTTGAACATGATTGAATGGATAGCCTCCTCCTCCTCCTCCTCCTCCTCATCATCATCATCATCATCACCACCACCACCACCACCACCAAAGAACAACGCAAAGAAGCATTGCAACATCAGAAGATGTGGAGAGACCTGGCCCATGGAATCACCAAGAATTGGATACGACTGAACGGACATCATCATCATCACTACCACCACCACCATTTCTGGCCACCACCTAAGTCATGAATGTCAGCTGTCACCCATACATGTTCTAGCATGATTCCTGATTTCCATCCTTCCAGAGTTCCACCTCCTATCGATCTCTGGGACTGACACCCGAAACTCCATCCCTGCCCCTGAACACAACAATCAGCAGTCCACCACCATTAACATGGATGGCCACTTTAGCCCACCTTCCTTAGCCTTGCTTAGCATATAACCGTGGCCAGTAAATCATGGCTATCTGATTGTCCGCAGGGGCAGCTTGCAGCTCGGTGGAGACACAATTGTGGCCGATCCCAAAGCATTTGAAGGCCTACCACACCTCCTCCATCCCTTGGATGGCTCCCATGCCAAGGGAAGATCGGCTAAGCCCGGTGGATAATTTCTGCTTACCCTTTCCATGTTTAGCCTCCCCAGGGATCCATACGGCAGTTTGAGAAGGAGTTTTGCACGCCCATTGAGAGTCACCATAGCAGAGTGCAAGATATCACGCGTGGGCATAGGTGTGCCCATGAATCCTTATTCCCCCTCTTCCAAGTCTTCTTCTGGAGTGACTTAACGCAGTTCCCGGTTCCCAAACATCAAGTAATTCAGCGATCGTTGTGTTGTTACACACATATATATATATCTATATTTTAAAAAAGCAAACTCCGGACAATGCATCAAGTTGGCTCGGCTTGAAACAAAGGAAATAACAAGGAAGTTGGGTTTTTTTTCCCCCTTCCCAAGTGTTGTTTCCGGAAGCTTCTCTTTACATCTGGTGGCGATTATGCCAGAACACAACAGCTTGGCTTTTTGGAGCTAGAGAAGCGAACCAGGTCAGCGGTTTAATTAAAACTGTATTTGATTTCATGATACGTGTCACTGCGTAGGGACCCCCTCTTCTTGTTACTCTTCTCCTCAGTAATCAAATGTGCCCCCTCCCAAAAAAAAAACAATAGGCCAGGCCCCACCATCTGGTGTGGAGATTAACGTTAACCCCGCTGTTCAAATTCTGCTTCCTTCCAGAATTGAAACAATTGCACTGCGTTGAGTCTGCAGTCAAAGGAATCTTCTTTTTTTATTAAAAGTTTTAATGAGTTTTACAATTATATACCTTTCCCCTTCACTCCCTCCCCCCCCCCGATCCCACATCCCCCTCCCACCCTTCCACCTCCCCACAACTAACTAACTTTGGCATCGTCCCTCGCTTGTCAAAGGAGACTTCTTGTTGCTCACAAGACACCAAGACCACAATGGAGAGAAAATGAACTAAAAAGTGACAGTGCTAATATTTTAGGCAGCAAATGCCTTCTTTTAGAACCTCTCTCTCTCTCTCTCTCTCTCTCTCTCTCTGTCTCTCTCTCTCTCTCTCTCTCTCTCTCTCTCTCTCTCTCTCTCTCTGTCTCTCTCTCTCTCTGTCTCTCTCTCTCTGTCTCTCTCTCTCTCTCCCTCCTTTCAAGTTTCTTCTTCTAATTTAAAGCATGTTTAATTTCTTCCTCTTTTTCAAATTGAATCCATGCTGCACGGACTTCTTAGTTCTCCCGTCTCATACGACACGTACAAAACCAGTTTTAAAAATACGTGGTTATAATGAAGACTAGACCGTATGATGAACAGTTGAAGGAAATAGATATCTCTAGCCTAATGAAGAGGAGGACCAGGGGAGACATGATAGCAGTCTTCCAATATCTCAGGGGTTGCCCCAAAGAAGAGGGAGTCAAACTATTCTCCAAAGCACCTGAGGTCAGAGGACAAGAAGCAATGGGTGGAAACTAATCAAGGAGAGAAGCAACTTAGAACTAAGGAGAAATTTCCTGACAGTTAGAAGAATTAACCAGTGGAACAATTTGCCTCCAGAAGTTGTGAATGCCCCAACACTGGAAATTTTTAAGAAGATGTTGGATAACCATTTGTCTGAAGTGGTGTAGGGTTTCCTGCCTAAGCAGGGGTTTGGACTAGAAGACTTCTGATATCCCTTCCAATGTTTTCACTCTGTATTTTATGCTCTAATGTCATCATTTGCCCTATTTCTTACCTTTTTTTAACCCTTCTCCAATCAGTTTCAGTGGAAAAGCCCAGCTGTAGCAACATATTAAACCTCGAATTGCATCTGGTTTGATTCCAGTTAGAGACACAATATCTCACTTCCAGTGGTGGGATTCAATTTTTTTTTTTTTGCTACTGGTTCTGTGGGCGTGGCTTGGTGGGCGTGGCAGGGGAAGGATACTGCAAAATCCCCATCCCCTCCTGATCATCTGGGACTCGGGAGGCAGAGAATAGAAGGGGGCGGGGCCAGCCACAGGTGGCATTTGCCGGTTCTCCAGAACAACTCAAAATTTCTGCTACCGGGTCTCCAGAACTGCTGAAATTCCATCTCTGCTCACTCCCTTAAATGATCATAATGATCCCAAGCTTTACAGGAGAGTGGCGTTTATTTCTGGGATTTTCTCCATCTGTTTAGTAGCAGGCCCTCAAAATACAATTAAACAATGAGTCACATCAATTGGTGGGGTACACATACCCCCATAGCAAGCAATAAATCCCTGCTTTTCTCGCCGTTGTCTTAAAATCTTACATCTCACTAAAAAAAGAGGCCCCTGTAACGATTCAGGCAGTAGCAAAACCTGGCCAGCCAAAGGCTGCCCATCTGTCAGCTGGCAGCCCAGATTAGCTCAACGAGCGATGTGAGCAGACTATTGTTTCACACAATACCGTCGTGTTTGAAACGCGCTAGAAGAAGAAAAAATGTGTGTTGTATAGATATGTTTGTGCGAGAGAGAAACCGAGAAAGGGTTCTCCCATCTTTTGCCGCCTTCTGAAAGCCGCTGACCCAGGCGACGTCGTAATGGTAATGTTCCATTGTTGGGCAGGATAGTCGGTGGGCAGTGCACGGCCTCGGCGGTTGACCCGTTGGTCCCCAGATGGTTCGGTGGCTGAAAAAGCATGCAGGGAAGAGTCGCAAAGCTGATAAAGGGTCCAGAGGCCGAATCGTACGATGAACGGTTAAGTACGTTTAGCTTATCAAAGAGAAGGATTGGGGGGGAAATGATAGCAGCCTTCCAGGATAGCCAGTTAAATAGGAGCTGCAGCTTAAAAAAGCCGATGCAATCCCAAGTTGCATTAACAGAGGGATGCAACCGAGATCAAGGGTGTTACTAATACCACTCTGCAAAACCTTAGTAAGGCCACACCTAGAGTACCGCATCCAGTTTTGGTCACCAAACACCATAAAAAAACTCTAGAAAGAGTGCAGAGAAGAGCAACCAGGATGATGAGGGGACTGGAGGCTAAAATATACAATGATACAATACAGCCAAGTCAGATACACTTAGCTGGTGTATCAAACCTATTGAGTTTGATCCACTTTCGTATTAGCAGTTAGTATCAAAAGGCAAAAGGGAAAGATATTTGTCAAAGTCGGACGTGAAACAAAACCACATTCTGTGCGGAGAAGGACAGTCTGCGGTCTGTTACAGAGGCTAATCTCCAGCAAAGCGGGGGAGGAAAATCATCTTCCATTCACTTTCTGAATGCAGAACAGATTTGGAAGGGACCTTGAAGGTCTTCTAGTCCAGCCCCCTGCTCAAGCAGGAAACCCTACACCATTTGAGACAAATGGTTATCTAACCTCTTCTTAAAGACTTACACTGTTGGAACCTCTGGAGGCAAGCTGTCCCACTGATTAATTGTTCTCACTGTGAGGAAATTTCTCCTGAGAGAGAGAGAGAGAGAAGAAAGAGAGAGAGAAAGAGAGAGAAATAGAAAGAGAGAGAGAAAGAGAGAGAAAGAGAGAGAGAAAGAGAAAGAGAGAGAGAGAGAGAAAGGGAAAGAGAGAGCAATAGAGAGAGACCAAAAGAGAGAGAGAGGAAGACAGAGAAATAGAAACAGAGAGAAAGAGAGAGAAATAGAAGGAGAAAAACAGAGAGAAATAGAAAGAGAGAAAGAGAGAGAGAAAGGGAGAGAGAGAGGCTGAGAGAGAGAGAAAGAGAGAGAAAGAAAGGGAAAGAGAGAGAAAGAAAGAAACGAGAGAGAGAGAGAGAGAAATTTGGCTGACATAGCTGCACCCTCATTAAAAGGCATTAAAGGAAAAAAGGCAGGAGTTTGATGTGGGGAATTCGGGATATTAAAGCCACCGGCCCTTCTTCCTGATGACTTCCATATGGGCTCCGTATCGAAGGAGCGGCTGTGGGTGAGACAGAAAGAGGAGGAGAAAAGGAAGGAAAAGGAAACCAGAAAAGAGGGAGGGAATCTGAAAGTTTATTTAAACATGGGTTGGTTTAGGGTTACACGGCCGGCCTTGAACACGAAGGGAACAGTTTATCAAAACTTCTTCTTTTTTTAAAAAAAATACATCTCTTTGGACAATTGCTCTCCTTCGGAGCTGTTCAAACAGGAGTGGCTCCGTTGCAAAGAATGCAGATTGTCCATCAAGTGTTGTGTCCATCAAACCGAGGAGCCGAGGTGGCGCAGTGGTTAAATGCAGCACTGCAGGCTACTTCAGCTGACTGCAGTTCTGCAGTTCGGCGGTTCAAATCTCACCGGCTCAGGGTTGACTCAGCCTTCCATCCTTCCAAGGTGGGTGAAATGAGGACCCGGATTGTTGTTGGGGGCAATATGCTGACTCTGTAAACCGCTTAGAGAGGGCTGAAAGCCCTATGAAGCGGTATATAAGTCTAACTGCTATTGCTATTGCTATTGCTAAACAACAATAAATATGGATGAGGAGGCCCCTTATTCCCCCCCCCCCATCTACCTATTTATTTGCTCTTCCAATGCTCCTCTCCGTCCAACGGACAGGATCGAGGCGGGGTAAAGTGTGCTATTACCAGGTAATGAAAACAGGAGAAATAAGTAGCCAAGAGATCCAAAATGCCCAATTAAGGTGGGGAGTCTCGCATTGCGTAAAGCCAGTGAAAAAGAGGAGAAAACGCTAATTAAAACTCAACTTTGTCCATCTTGAATAAAACTGAACACCGGCAGTCCTCAGTTCATTTAGTGACCGGTCAAAGTTACGACAGCAGTGAAAAACGGGACTCAGGACCAATTTTCAAACTTAACAGCATTTTCCCCCCCCTTGTCACCTAATCAAAATTCAGGTGCTTATCAACTGACTCACATTTATGACGGTCGCCGGTTCCTGGGGTGTCACGTAATTCCCCTTGTGATGAGCCAGGTCTATGGGGAAGCCAGATTCACTTAACGACGACATTACTACCTTAACCGCTGGAGGGAGTCCTTTAACCCCTGTGGCCAGGAAGGTTGCAAAACGGGACAAACGTCGCTTAATACGTGTTTCGCTCATCAGCGGAAAGTTTCAGCTGTGTCGTGGTTGTAAGTCAAGGACTGCCTTGTACGCCTCCTAGATGAAAAGTATTGGGCAGAGTATCCTTGGTGTATCTTTGGTTTCAAAACTCATTTAACACATTGAAAGAGATTCCCCTCCATCAGCAAGCGAATTGCCTTCATCCATATCTATTTTTAAGAGGCTCCGTTAATGGGCGGCTTGTGGTTAGGACGAAGAGCAGGGAATTCCAGTCTCCATTTCATTATTAGAATGAAACAGAGGTTGCCCTGTTGGGATAATGGACGGGGGGATGATTGGACATCAATCAAATTGTGGTCATACAGCAGTGTTTCTCAACCTTGGCAACTTGAAGATGTCCGGACTTCAACTCCCAGAATTCTCCAATTCTAGGAGTTGAAGTCCGGACATCTTCAAGTTGCCAAGGTTGAGAAACACTGTCATACCGCAACTTGCTATTTAAAGTTATGGAAGTTTGTTTAAATTTGCGGGCTACGTCAAAAACGCTCGATATTTCGTTTTGAGGTTTCTATGCTGTTATTGTACGAACGGCATAGTGATCTGGGCAACATTTGTGTCATTTGTGTATTCATTATATTACCACTGATGTTTGAAGACTGTTGCGTTAACACTGATTGCTTTAGACATTCGTATTGATGTTTTAGCTTTTGTTTTAACCCGTGTGTTTTGTATCTACGGGCATTTTAATTTCTTTCGGGAGCTGCCATGAACCTGTGTGGAGATAAAGGGTTACTGCACAAACTTGTGTTGTTGTTTTCCCGCGGTGAAGTCTTTTGTGGAGCCCCAGTTGAGAAGAGCTGGGTTCCCAGAGAAAAAGATGCCAATATTTCTCAGAAGAAAAACCCAATTCTCACAAGTGTCCGTTGACCACATCTGAGATTCAGCATCTGAATAACAGAATAATAGAGTTGGAAGGGACCTTGGAGGTCTTCTAGTCCAACCCCCTGCTTGAGCAGGAGAGCCTATGCCATTTCAGACAAATGTCCGTCCAATCTCTTCTTGAAAACCTCCAGAGATGGAGAAAGGGGAAGGAAGGAAGGAAGGAAGGAAGGAAGGAAGGATAGCATAATAATAGCGTTGGAAGGGACCTTGGAGGTCTTCTAGTCCAACCCCCTGCTTGAGCAGGAGAGCCTATGCCATTTCAGACAAATGTCCGTCCAATCTCTTCTTGAAAACCTCCAGAGATGGAGAAAGGGGAAGGAAGGAAGGAAGGAAGGAAGGAAGGAAAGAAAGAAGGAACGATAGCATAATAATAGCATTGGAAGGGACCTTGGAGGTCTTCTAGTCCAACCCCTTGCTCAACCAGAAGACCCTCTGCCATTTCAGACAAATGTCCATCCAATCTCTTCTTGAAAACCTCCAGAGATGGAGAAAGGGGAAGGAAGGAAGGAAGGAAGGAAGGAAGGAAGGAAGGAAGGAAGGAAGGAAGGAAGGATAGCATAATAATAGCGTTGGAAGGGACCTTGGAGGTCTTCCAGTCCAACCCCTGCTCAAGCAGGAGACCCTCTGCCATTGATTGGACAAGTGGTTGTCCAATCTCCTCTTGAAAGCCTCCTGATGGAGCACCTACGATTTCTCAAGATAAATCGTTCCACTGATTAATCATCTTCATTGTTAGGAAGTTTCTCCTTAATTCCAGGCTGCTTCTTTCCTTGATTAGTTTCCATCCATTGTTTCTTGTCCTGTCCTCAGGTGCTTTGGAGAAGAGGTTGACCCCCCCCCCCTCTTCGTGGCAGCCCCTCAGATACTGGAACATTGCTGTCATGTCATCCATAATCATTTTTTTTCACTAAACCAGACGTTTCCTCCTCTACACTACTCCCTAGAGTAGGCCTATCTGAGTCAGCTACCTCCTTCTGAATCCAACATCCCGTCCATTCTATTCGTTACTCAACTTAAACACAAGGATTTCAGCGTTTAGCAACTGCAGGAAAAGTCCCAGCAATCAGTGCAAACCGAAGCAGAAGCAGCTTGGATATGTTTCCTGCAAGTCTTTTTTTTCCCCGCCCTAAGTTAAAAATGTTTAATGCCTTGCCAGCTGCAAACCCTTTTCTTATTCCTGAAATAGTTGTGACTCACTGCAGATGAAGTTCCCTAGCATTAAATTGTCCTTCTAATTCAAATCACGAGCTCCTTTATTATTCCTGAGTCAGTTCCACCTGTCTTCTCCCGGGGGGGGGGGGGGGCAAAAAAACCCCCTTGCAACCCCACTTTTTCTGGCTGCTGTACTGCACACCAGTGAGTTACAAAATCTGTCTGCACTGCTAGCAAAGTGAGAATAAAGTCCTTTGAATGGGCTGCTGTAGCTTTAAATTGTTTCCCCGCAATTACATTAACCTTAGAATAGAATAGAATAGAATAGAATAGATAATAGAATAGATAATAGAATAGATAATAAAGAATAGAATAGAATAGAAATAATAGAATAGAATAGAATAGAGAATAGAATAGATAATAAAGAATAGAATAGAATAGAAATAATAGAATAGAATAGATAATAAAGAATAGAATAGAATAGAAATAATAGAATAGAATAGAATAGAGAATAGAATAGATAATAAAGAATAGAATAGAAATAATAGAACAGAATAGAGAATAGAATAGATAATAAAGCATAGAATAGAATAGAAATAATAGAATAGAATAGAGAATAGAATAGATAATAAAGAATAGAATAGAATAGAAATAATAGAATAGAATAGAGAATAGAATAGATAATAAAGAATAGAATAGAATAGAAATAATAGAATAGAATAGAATAGAGAATAGAATAGATAATAATGAATAGAATAGAATAGAAATAATAGAAGAATAGAATAGAATAGAATAGAATAGCAGAGTTGGAAGGGACCTTGGAGGTCTTCTAGTCCAACCCCCTACCTAGGCAGGAGACCCTAAACCACTTCAGAGAAATGGTTATCTGACATCTTCTTAAAAACTTCCAGTGTTGGAGCATTCACAACTTCTGGAGGCAACTTCTGTTCCATTGGTTAATTGTTACTACTCCTTCAACGGATGTCCTGAATTTGAAAAGAAGAAGGGGAAAAAATCCTTTCTGTTCTGACCGAGGCTTCGCCAGCAGCACGAAGCCGAGTCCTCATCCCGATAAACCCCTTTTCATTAATTGACAGGGAATTCCTCTCCGGCAAAAGTCTTCCCTCTCCCACAGTCTTTCAAGATAATTCACAATTACCGACCTTTCTCAGGCTTGGAGAGTGGCCAGGCCGAGATCTTTCAGATGCCGCAATGCTTGGCAAGAATGCAGGAATGAACTAATTGTCTCCTGCAAACTCCACTCCTCTTTCGCTCCTCTTTTATTTCCTCTGGGAGGGGCCATTCACCGACCATTTGTGGACTTATTCCCAAGTCGACCCGTGTTCTTTAGCTGTTCCCTTCGTCTGGCAACTCTGCGCATGCGCACACTGGGAAGAGGCTCCAGCTGTTCTTCTGCCTCACTGATGTCTTTCTCTGAAGGCAGCTGATAACTGTCAGATGGACCTGGCCCCCTCTCTGCCTCCGACACAGAGCCCTCATCAGAGCCCTCCCCAGACTCCAGGACTGGCCCATCTTCCTCCCCAACGTCTTCACTGTCCGACTCTGCTGCCGGCTCCACTGTCAGGCCGCCAACACTTACAATCTTTTGTGAAAGCATTCCTTCACCTTTCCATCCCTAACGAATCCCTCTCTTCCATTGCTCTTCCCTCATTATCAAACCGAAGACAAAGAGACCCAAAGGGAAACATCGGGAATCACCTTGAATTCTGCTTCTCTTGTTGCCTTTCGAAAGCCAGAGAGAGTGACAGGTGTGCACCGTGACGCAACTCTGGAGTAATCGACAGAGAAAAGCCTGTCTTGTGGGCTCGTTCCCTCCGTCCATCACTCCCTCATCCGTGCGTAATTCTGCCACTTTTACTCTAGTCATTCAGAGAGAGCAGCTCCATTACTTGGAAAGAGAGCTTAATTCCACAACTGCAATCCAGACTTCTCTGTACTTCTCTAATATGCAGAACAACAGAATAAAAGAAGGAGAAGGAGGAGGAGGAATGAAGGAAGGAGGAGAAGGAGGAGGAGACAACGACAGTGGTATCTCAGTACTCATCATTAATTGGTTCTGGGAGGCGAGATGAATACCAAAAAGGATGAGTACCAAACACACTTGTCCCCCCAGGAATAATGCAGTGAGTCACAAGGCAGCCAAAAACGACAAATTCTAGCTTGAGGATTGAGTACTAAACAAATGATGAGTACCGGGACAAACTCAATGACTTTTAAAGCAGTTCAGTACCAAGAACCGAGGTGGCACAGTGGTTAGAGTGCAGTACTGCAGGCTACTTCAGCTGACTGCTAGCTGCAGTTCAGCAGTTCAAATCTCATGAGGCTCAAGGTTGACTTAGCCTTCCAACCTTCCGAGGTGGATCAAATGAGGACCCAGATTGTTGGGGGCAAATACGCTGACTCTGTAAACTGCTTAGAGAGGGCTGTAAAGTACTACAAAGCGGTATATAAATCTAAGTGCTATTGCTATTGCTACCATTGTAGCAGAGTTGGGAGGGACCTTGGAGGTCTTCCAGTCCAACCCCCTGCTCTAGCAGGAGATCCTATGCCATTTCAGACAAATGGTTGTTCAATACCTTCTTAAAAACCTCCAATGTTAGAGCAGCCACAACTTCTAAAGGCAAGTCATTCCACTGGTTAATTGTTCCCAATGTCAGGAAATTTCTTCTTAATTTCGCTCTACATGGGGCAGCCTTTGAAGAGTATTCGGAGACTTCAACTCGTCCAGAACGCAGCCGCGCGAGCGATTGTGGGTGCACCTCGGTACACCCACGTTACACCTATCCTCCGCGAGCTGCACTGGTTACCGATCAGTCTCCGGATACGCTTCAAGGTGCTAGTCGTAACTTATAAAGCCCTTCATGGTATTGGATCTGGGTACTTGAGAGACCGCCTGCTGCCAATTACCTCCCAAAGACCCATTAGATCTCACAGGGTCGGCCTCCTCCGGGTTCCGTCTACCAGCCAATGCCATCTGGCTACTACCCGGGGGAGGGCCTTCTCTGTGGCAGCTCCGGCCCTCTGGAACGAACTCCCCGCAGGGATTCGGACCCTCACCTCTCTCCAGGCCTTCCGAAAAGCCGTCAAAACCTGGCTTTGCCAGCAGGCCTGGGGTTGATGAGTTCCCTCCCCTCTCGACATGTATGGTTGTGCGACTGTTGCCTATTTTTATTATTTGTATTTTGTTTTTATGTTCCCTTTTTTCCCCCTTGAATTGTTCGCCACCCTGAGTCCTCCCGGAGAAGGGCGGCATATAAATAATAAAATTCAATTCAATTCAATTCAATTCAATTCAATTAATTCCAGGTTGATTCTCTCCTCGATTAGTTAAGCAATATATATATTTTTCTACTGTTCGCCACAATACAAACCAACCCTGATTATCTCACCAAGCTTACCATGGCCTGTTTGCTCCCCTCGGATGCTTCCTTAGCCTTCCCTCGGTATTAGTACCACTTTACAAAACCTTAGTAAGGCCACACCGGGAATGCTGCATCCAGTTTTGGTCATCACATTACAAGAAAGATGCTGAGACTTTGGGAAAAGTGCAGAGAAGGGCAACTAAAATGGTTAAAGGCCTAGAGATTAAAACATATGAAGAACAGTTTCAGGAACTCAGTATTCTCAGTCTAGAGAAAGGAAGGACAAGGGGGGACATGATGGCAGCATTACAGCATTTGAGGGGCTGCCACAAAGAAGAGGGAGTCAGCTTATTTTCCAAAGCACCAGAAGAATAGAAGCAATGGATGGAAACTCATCAAGGAGAGAACCATCCTGGAATTAAGGAGAAGCTTCCGGACAGTGAGGACAATTAACCAGCGGAACAGAAGTTGCCTCCAGAAGTTGTGGGTGCATCAACACTGGAGGTGTTGATGCAGCCACAACTTCTGGAGGCTTTGAAGATGAGATTGGAGAGCCACTTGTCTGCAATGGTGGAGTAGGGGGCTAGACTAGAAGACCTCCAAGGTCCCTTCCAGCTCTATTCCGGATAGAATCATATTGTCTGCTGAACCTTTCCTTAAATAGACATCTGTAATTGTTGACAACATGAACTTTCACTGGCTGTAATTGATGAGCCCCAGTGGGGCGAAGCCGGGAATTGATAGGGGGTGTCATATAAACAGCTGCTTGCAGGGAAGTCGTTTGTATGGGAAAGAGTGACTTTTATTAGTCCTGCAAAGCCCATCAATAACACCAAGTATATTTCAGCCTGGTTTACAGACTCGTTCCCATTAAGAATTTATGCCTGCGCAGTCTATTCCTTCTTCCTTCTTTAAAGAATTCATAATGACAAACACCCCAGAGGTCTGGTACCCCCAAAAGTTTAGCGCCATCCATCAACCGTCTGCTTACACAAAATCACCATCTTCTTGGACAGGCCCACAAATCCAGACAGCGCATACATTGTGAAGGTTAATTAAAGAGCCCCCAAGAACAGATAAGAAAAAAATAGCGGCCTCTAAGTTGCGGGCGGCGAACACTGGGATGCAATCTTGATTTAACCACCCAAAGGAGCTCACGGGGATCCTCTCCAGATGGGTTCCAGTTTGGGAGAAGTTCACTGCCTCTACACAGGACACCAAGACAACAGCAAACAATCGCTGGCGAGTTAAGCAACTGGTGAGAAGGGCGGACCTTCTCTGTACGAAAGGGGCTTTTTCAAAAGGACCCTGGACATTGTTTTTCCTTGAGGATGTTCCGCTTCTCATCCAAGAAGCTTCCTCAGTTCTGCTGGATGGAAGGAAAAACTGGATGGAAGGAAGGCACAGATCAGGGGTGAAATTCAGCAGGTTCTGAGAGGTTCTGGAGATCCGGTAGTGGAAAGTTTGAGTAGTTCAGAGAACCAGTAAATAACACCTCTGACTGGCCGCACCCCCATCTCTTCTCTGCCTCCCAGGTCCCAGCTGATTGGGAGGGAATGGGGATTTTGCAGTATCCTTCCCTTGGAACGGAGAGGGAATGGAGATTTTGCAGTATCCTTCCCTTGGAACGGAGAGGGAATGGAGATTTTGCAGTATCCTTCCCTTGGAACGGAGAGGGAATGGAGATTTTACAGTATCCTTCCCTTGGAACGGAGAGGGAATGGAGATTTTGCAGTATCCTTCCCTTGGAACGGAGAGGGAATGGAGATTTTACAGTATCCTTCCCTTGGAATGGAGAGGGAATGGAGATTTTGCAGTATCCTTCCCTTGGAACGGAGAGGGAATGGAGATTTTACAGTATCCTTCCCTTGGAACGGAGAGGGAATGGAGATTTTACAGTATCCTTCCCTTGGAACGGAGAGGGAATGGAGATTTTACAGTATCCTTCCCTTGGAACGGAGAGGGAATGGAGATTTTACAGTATCCTTCCCTTGGAACGGAGAGGGAATGGAGATTTTACAGTATCCTTCCCTTGGAATGGAGAGGGAATGGAGATTTTGCAGTATCCTTGCCTTGGAACGGAGAGGGAATGGAGATTTTGCAGTATCCTTCCCCTGGAGCGGGGAGGGAATGGAGATTTTACAGTATCCTTCCCTTGGAACGGAGAGGGAATGGAGATTTTGCAGTATCCTTCCCTTGGAACGGAGAGGGAATGGAGATTTTGCAGTATCCTTGCCTTGGAACGGAGAGGGAATGGAGATTTTACAGTATCCTTCCCTTGGAACGGAGAGGGAATGGAGATTTTACAGTATCCTTCCCTTGGAACGGAGAGGGAATGGAGATTTTACAGTATCCTTCCCTTGGAATGGAGAGGGAATGGAGATTTTACAGTATCCTTCCCTTGGAACGGAGAGGGAATGGAGATTTTGCAGTATCCTTGCCTTGGAACGGAGAGGGAATGGAGATTTTGCAGTATCCTTCCCTTGGAACGGAGAGGGAATGGAGATTTTACAGTATCCTTCCCTTGGAACGGAGAGGGAATGGAGATTTTGCAGTATCCTTCCCTTGGAACGGAGAGGGAATGGAGATTTTACAGTATCCTTCCCTTGGAACGGAGAGGGAATGGAGATTTTACAGTATCCTTCCCTTGGAACGGAGAGGGAATGGAGATTTTACAGTATCCTTCCCTTGGAACGGAGAGGGAATGGAGATTTTACAGTATCCTTCCCTTGGAACGGAGAGGGAATGGAGATTTTGCAGTATCCATCCCCTGGAGTGGGGAGGGAAAGGGGATTTTTCAGTATCCTTCCCCTGCCACGCCCACCAAGCCACGCCCACATAACTGGTAGTAAAAGTTTTTGAATTCCCCCCCCCCTGGCACAGATAAACCTCCAAGTGGCCTCAACAACTATCAGAAAGCGTGTGAATATCCAGATGACGGCAAGGAATCTAAATCCTTCCACGATTCCAACAATCAACCAGTGGAGCAGAAGTTGCCTTCAGACGTTGTGGTTACTCCAACACTGAAGGCTTTTAAGAACGGATTTGATTGTCTGAAATGGTCCAGGGTCTCCTGCCACAGCAGGGGGTTGGATTGGAAGACCTCCAAGGTCCCTTCCGACTCTGTTATTCTGCTATAGTATCCCCGGGAGTCAAATTAAAATGGAGGGTAAATTCTATCAAGCAATTAGGAGCAGCTAATGGAAAGGCACTTAACAACTGAGGTGAAGCCTATGGTGGCAACATTTATTGTTGACTTTTGAACTTCTCCTTGTGGTTGCTTCAAAACAACAATGCCATCTAATTATGTCAGTTGTAAGGTGGTCAAAATCTGGCTTAAGGATTGCTTCGATAACCTTACGAACAGATCTGTCTTGTGAATCAGGCTCAAACCGCAAAAGCAGAAAATGGATGGCCTCAAGCTACTCCACGAAATGCATCCTAATGAAGGAATAGTACAACTTGTTGTACAATTTCCTTTGTCCCCAAACCTGACCTGAGATCCATAAGGTACAGCAAGTGAAGCAACATTTGGTTAACGAAGAACCTTTCTGCCACACCCTTACTCATTCCTAGCGGTCTAGTTTAGTGAAAAGAAGTACTAGGGGGTGACACGATGGCAATGTTTCTCAATATTTGAGGGGCTGCCCCAAAGAAGAGGGAGTCAAGCTATTCTCCAACACACCAGAAGGCAGGACAATGGGGGGAAACAATCAATAATCAAGGAGAGACGCAACTAAGAACTAAGGAGAAATTTCCCGACAGTGAGAACAATGAATCAGTGGAACAGAAGTTGCCTCCAGAAGTTGTGAATGCTCCAACACTGGAGGTTTTTAAAAAGACATTGGATAACTGAAGTGGTGTAGGGTTTCCTGCCTAGGCAGGGGGTTGGACTAGAAGACCTCCAAGGTCCCTTCCAACTCTTGTTATTCTCTTGTTCCGAAGACTATCCTAAAAGAACTAAGGCCATTTTGGCCATCTTATGTTGCTACTACTAAGTACAATTGCAAAATGTTGCTTCGGGATCTGATCAGTTCTGTTTTGGAGCTGCTTTATGACTGATTTCCATGCCAACAATGACATCCATGTGCCTCCTGCAGATCCCTGCCCTGCTTTCTCTTTAAGCTCCTCTCTTGGCTTGGCATGGCTGGTTGTGCCAGATGGCTGAATCCAGCCATCCTTTTACTGTCTATAAAGTTCCCTGATCTCTCTCAGGAGCCTTGCAAATATTTAAATATTAATATGTTAAATATTTAGTGCCAAGAGCTACTAAACAATGGGGATAACCAATTTCCAGAAAATGAAATGAAGTCAGAAAATGAAATTATGGATTCCAAGTAGATTCTGGTTGAACGTTGCCTTCATCGGAGATGTTTAAACAGAGAGCGAACAGCCACCTGACCGAAGTGTTAACTCAAAGAACAAACTCAGTTAAGCAGAGAAGGGATTTCTTTAATCCCGAATGACTTAAGTCTTGTAACCTGCTTATTTGGGGTTAGGAGATGAGCTGACTTTTCCGAGAGAAAGAAAGTCCTACAGAGGTTATGGGAAGAACCCTGTCCTTGTTTTAGCTTTCACTCTCGTAGTTACATAACCAGTTCCTGTGAAATGAGATTTGGCTGAAGCATCTTTTCCAAGTTCTGCTTTTTTTGAAGTCAGAAATAACCGGGAGAAAATGCACCATAAGAACAGTTGTTGTCGGGTAACAATGCCCCATTCAAAAATAAAATGGTTCAGACTTGTGGGATACCACCCAGATTCCGGGAAGCTCCGAGGGGATGATGTGCCGATGGGCGAGAGACATTTTTCCTCCAACTTTTGATCTACTTATCTTCTCACAGGGCAGACAAGCTCAAGTAGGCTCATCCATAAATTATTACTGGTTGTAATTACAATTTTCTTCCCTCTTTAATCAAAGGGGGTCTCCACAGCATCTGCTACGTTTTAAGGCAGCCTTGCTCCTTCAGGTTTATCATTTATAATCGGCTTATTAAATCTGGAAGAGCCCCAGCTGAACGGAGATTGTAGTCCAGGCCCATCTGGAAGCCTGTTGTAGCTCATTTGAGAACGCTTGTAGATGTTTGAAAGGCAAAACATGGGCAAACAGTAGCTACAACATACAGCATAAAGGACTACGTGACAGGATGCCACCATCTTGGCTTCTTTGACACAGAGGCTCCCAAAGCTTTGGACTGTCTACTGTTGATCTCACCCCATTCTGTAAGGGGGTGTGTATAAACACACCAAACTGCCCTTTTTATTTGTATCCATTTTGTGTATTCATAATCTTGTATGTACTTGTATCTATTATCTTATACGCACTTGACGAAACAAATAAATAAAATAAAATAAAACCAACCATCCCTCCTGGGAAACTCATCTTCAGAAACAAGTAATTTAGCTCAGCCTCCTACGCTTCAACGGTTTTGTTGCTTCTTTAAACTCTGCAAGAGGCGGCCAGGAAAAGCCGATTCTCTCTTGTCTTAGGCCAGGAGCTGTGATCTAGGTCAGTGTTTTTCAACCTTTTTTGTGCAAAGGCACACTTTTTCATGAAAAAAATCACGAGGCACACCACCATTAGAAAATGTTAAAATTTTTTAACTCTGTGCCTATATTGACTATATATAAAGTAATTCTCCCACGGCACACCTTACACTATGTCACGGCACACTAGTGTGCCGCGGCACAGTGGTTGAAAAACACTGATCTAGGTAACAGGTAAGAGAACGGAAGAAAAATGATGGAGAATGAGAAGGCCACGCAAGCCCATCCATGAAAGAGGTCCTAGAAAATTCCTTACCTTGCTTCAAGCAGAAATTTAGAGATGATGAGAGAGAGAGAGAGAGAGAGAGAGAGAGAGAGAGAGAGAGAGAGAGAGAGAGAGAGGGAGAAGAAGAAGAAGAAGAAGAAGAAGAAGAAGAAGAAGAAGAAGAAGAAGAAGAAGAAGAAGAAGATGATAAGGCCAACTAATTTTGCAACCAAAATCACAGGGATGAAAATGCAGAGGAAGAGAATAAATCAACCCACGGGAGAAAACAGTAAATGCAAAGAGGAATAAAAGAAAGGGAGATGATCATGTTGGCTAAGCCAAGAAATCCTCCTGTACTAGGTAAGGAATAAAGTTTTTCCAAGTGATGAAGATAGTAAAAGAATGTGCCCTTCAACAAAGAACTACCTAATCATGCTCCAAAAAGTGTTTTCCAAAAGGCAACTGGATTTTCTTGGAGTTTTTTTTCTCTTGAAAATATTTTCTCATACAAGAAGCTTCTTCAGTTCCAAAGACGTTTCAGAAGAAGCTTCTTGAATTAAATGTTTTCCAGAAACCCAGAACTACGCCACCTACGATCTGATCTAAACATAGTACACAAAATTATCTGCTACCTTGTCAACGACTTCTTCAGCTTCAACCATAATAATACAGGCGCAAACAATCGATACAAACTCATAGTAAACCGCTCCAAACTCGATTGCAGAAAATACGACTTCAGCAACAGAGTGGTCAACGCCAGGGAAGGTTGCAAATGGTTTTTAAAAATAAATTTATACTCTTACAACACCCACAGAGAGATTCCTAAACAATCTGCCACTCTGGAGTCTAAAAAGATCACACATACTGGCGATATACACTCAGAGTAATTTGCAGCCATCCAAACAACCGTCCCTTTGAGGAGAAAGTCAAGAGCTACTTACGAAGACATCCATCAACAGGTGCTCCAAAGTGCCTTCCAACTTGGCAGAAAACGTCATGGCGACCCTTCCTTGAGCCCAGCAAGCCAAGAAGGGCGAAGAGTTGCCAACCCAATGGGTTCCCAACAATCTCGCTCCCTCGGCTTCCCCAAGTGGGACAATTTAAGGAACCACAAAGGACTAGAAGAAGAGAGAACCTCTGGCTTTCCCTCGGCTGAGATTTCCTGGACCTCAATCTGGATTCCTTCGGCTGGAGAGGAAGGCATTAAAAGAGGCCGGAGTTGGCCTCTTCTCCTTCGGAGAACTTCACCAGTTAGGGAAAAGGCATCCCCAGGGGAGGAAAAGAAATCTCTCGCCACCAAGCAGCTGCACCAAAGATGGGATGTGGATGGGATGAGGAGCCTCTAACAGAGGCTGGTATTTATAGGAGAACAAGTTCTTGAGATTCTGGTGCATTTCGCCGTTCAGTTTTGACCTTTCAGCAAATGGCTCAGCACACTGGAAGCCATTGTGAAACGTGGAGCAGCAAGTCCCACAGAAAACGCGCTGTGACCAATGCCAGGCCAATTCACACAGCCACTTCCCTCAATAGCTCTTTGTTGAAGCTCTATCAAACTCAGCACTGTCTGCTCGTGACAGAGGAGAGCATAGATGAGCATGAAACAAGGCACTGAAGACTTTTAATGGAGACTTTTAATTCTCTCCCCCCCCCCCCCAGAGATATTATTAGCTCCCTTAGATACTTGAGAATCAAAACAGTGCCTAAGCATTGCAGAAGGAATGGAACCATGGTAGCGTCAAAGAAGGCCATGAAGCCTCAGAGAATCCATTTCCTGGTCCAGAAGTCTTTTTTTTTTTAACCAGGTTTGACGGCGCATTCAGGTTCTGGCACATCCTTGTTCTTTAGCGCTAACAGATGGTCCAGAATGCAGCCGCGCGAGCGATAATGGGTGTACCTAGATACACCCAGTTACACCTATCCTCCGCGAGCTGCACTGGCTTCCCATCGGTCTCCGGACCAGAGGTGGGTTCCTACCAGTTCGCACCTATTTGGTAGAACCGGTTCGTCAAATCTACCGAAACCGGTTAGAAGAGGTTCCACCAGTGGACCCGGAAAGCAGGCCACACCTACAGAAGAGGTTCCAAGATTTTTGAAACCCACCACTGCCACAGAGAGAGGAGAGAGAGAGAGAGAGAGAGAGAGAGAGAGAGAGAGAAAGAAAGGAAGAAAGAAAAAAGAAAAAAGAAAAAAAGAAAAAAGAAAGAAAAAGTGAGAGATGAAAGAAAAAAAGGAAAAAGGGACAGAGAGACAAAAGGAAGGAAAGAGAGAGAGAGAGAAACAGAGAGAGAAAACACATGGCTGGCAAGCACTCTCACCAGGTCACATGGCCAACAAGCCACTCCCACAAAGGAGGCCACACCCACAGAGTAGGTTCCAAAAATTTTTGAAACCCACCACTGCTCCGGACCCACTTCAAGGTGCTAGTCATTACTTTAAAGCCCTACATGGTATTGTACCTGGCTACCTGAGAGACCGCCTCCTGCCATTTACCTCCCAGCGACCAATAAGATCACACAGGTTGGGCCTCCCCCGGGTGCCGTCGACCGGACAATGCCGGCTGGCGGCTCCCCGAGGGAGGGCCTTCTCTGTAGCTGCACCGGCCTTGTGGAACGAGCTACCCGCAGAGAACCGGACCCTTCCCACTCTACCCGACCTTCCGTAAAGCACCAAGACCTGGCTGTTCCGGCAGGCCTGGGGCTGTTGATTAATTTCCAGCCCCACTTGATTGAATGGATGATATATTAATTTTAATCATTGTATTTTTATTTTTTTTTACATGTTTTTACTTTTGTTGTGAGCCGCCCAGAGTACTTGAGAGACCGCCTGCTGCCAATTACCTCCACTAGACCGATTAGATCCCACAGACTAGGCCTCCTCCGAATCCCATCCGCCGGCCAGTGTCGACTGGCGACTACCCGGAGGAGAGCCTTCTCTGTGGCTGCTCCGACCCTCTGGAACGAACTCCCTGTGGAGATTCGAACCCTCACCACCCTCCAGGCCTTCCGCAAAGCCCTTAAAACCTGGCTGTTCCGACAGGCCTGGGGCTAAAGAGCTGTTGCCCCCGTCTTGAATTGGTATGACTGTTGTGTTTAATTATGCATTGTTGTTTATGTTGTTTTAATTCTTGTTTGTATCCCTCTTCCCTGGTCGAGTTGTGAGCCACCTGAGTCCCCTTCGGGGGGAAAAGGGCGGCATATAAATAAAATCAATATCAACATCAACATCAAGGGAGTGGGGCGGCATACAAATCTTATTAAAGAAACAATATCAGCTACCTGATGAATCAGACAAAGTCAAGAGAAACAAACATTCTGGACAATTTATAGGAGTAAGTAATCATGCAGTAGTTAGCAGAGGATTAAAAGTTGTAAATTCTGTCTATGTGTTTTGATTATAGCTGGGTTTGTCGTCCCCACCCCCACCCAGCCCCCACCAGCCATATACCACAGTTGGCAGATCGGGAGCGATGGATGGCTTTGGTTAGACAACAGTATGACAGTCCATTAGTGCACACTCTGATGGATGACTTCATCTATCAAGAAGGAGAAGCAAAATGTTTCTTCAACGGGCAAATTCTCATCGTTGGCGTTCTTTGCGTAAGATAATAGATGAGTTCTGCGTAACTAGATTCCCCCCCCCTCTTTTTTAAACAAAGGAGAAAGATAGTCAAAATCTGCTTAGCTTTGGAACAGATGGCCTTTAATAGGTTCGCAGAATTAGAAATGCAAACTTTAACTTCTATATATATTTATACGCACTGCATATCGGACATTAATGTGGTTGAGAGAGTCAGAGGTATTTCACAAGAAGAGTCCTTTGGCTCCTCTGCTCACAACAGAATCCCTTATGCCACCAGGCTCAAATGTTGGGCTTGGACAAGATGGAATAGCAATAGCAATAGCAGTTAGACTTCTATACTGCTTCATAGGGCTTTCAGCCCTCTCTAAGCGGTTTACAGAGTCAGCATATCGCCCCCAACAATCCGATAGATAGATGATAGATAGATAATAGATAGATAGATAGATAGATAGATAGATAGATAGATAGATAGCAATAGCAATAGCAATAGCAATAGCAGTTAGACTTATATACTGCTTCGTAGGGCTTTCAGCCTTCTCTAAGTGGTTTACAGAGAGTCAGCATATTGCCCCCAACAACAATCTGGGTCCTCATTTCACCCACCTCGGAAGGATGGAAGGCTGAGTCAACCTTGAGCCGGTGAGATTTGAACCGCCGAACTGCAGATAACAGTCAGCTGAAGTGGCCTGCAGTGCTGCACCCTAACCACTGCGCCCACCTCGGCTCAATATGGAACTATGCTTCCTATGGTCTGACCCAAGCACAGTACACAAAATTATCTGCTACAACGTCCTACTTGTCAAGGACTTCTTCATCTTCAACCGCAACAACACACAAGCACACAATCGATACAAACTCAAGGTCAACCGCTCCAAACTCGATTGCAGAAAATACGACTTCAGCAACAGAGTGGTCAACGCCTGGAATGCTCTACCTGACTCTGTGGTTACATCCTCAAACCCCCATAATTTTAACCTAAGACTGTCTATTGTAGACCTCACCCCATTCCTAAGAGGTCTGCAAGGGGATGTGCATAAGCGCACCAGTGTGCCTTCCGTTCCTGTCCTACTGTCCCCATTTATTCGTCCCCATTTCCTGTGTTCATATTTATGTTTATACTTATACCTGTTACCTTGTACATGTTTGACAAACTAAAATACCTTAAAAATAAATAAACCAAAGCTGATATGGGAGGAGAGCTTGTGCCTTAGAGGTTAATATAACTGCCTAATATGTAAAAACAGCCCAGGTTCGAATCCCAGTAAGGGTATGGCTAGCTGATGAGAGCTAAATAGCTTGAAATAGATCTACACCAGTGTTTCTCAACCTTGGGCACCCTGCAAGGGATTATTGAGACATTAAATGAAGATGATGATGTTAAATCCATATTGGGGCATAGTTAATGCAAGCCAAAATTTACTTAATGCAAAGCTAGTATGTGTGCTATTGAGGGTAATGGATGTGCAGTTGTGGTTGTTGTTTTAGACCAGTGTTTCTCAACCTTGGCAACTTGAAGATGTCTGGACTTCAACTCCCAGAATTCTGGGAATTCCTGCGAATGCTGGCTGGGGAATTCTGGGTATTGAAGTCCAGACATCTTCAAGTGGCCAAGGTTGAGAAACACTGATCTATACTAATCTCACTTCATTATTTATCAGCACAAATGCAACTACACACACACACACATATGCACATCTTAGAAAGAAGACAACAACAGTTTGCAAAAGTGAAGCAATGTGGATTGTGGAGAGAAGCTGGCTGTGTTGGTCAGCCGTGAAAGAAAATCTGACCGATCTGTCATTCATCTGCTTTGAAGACAAGATTCTGCATCAGGGGAAGGAGGGAAATGCACTTTTATTTCTTCCGGTGAGATCAATAAAAATTTAGAATTTTTTTTTAGAATTTTATTAGAATTTGTAGGCCGCCCTTTTCCCTGAGGGGACTCAGGGCGGGCTCACACAAAAACTGGGAAGGGGGGGAATACAGACAGTAGGACAACATGTAATAAAATAGCAAACAACATACATTCATCATTCGGGAGGGGCAACTATCCTATCCCCAGGCCTGACGGGCGAGCCAGTTCTTCAAGGCTATGCGGAAGGCCTGGACGGTGGAGAGGGTGCGAATCTCCACGGGGAGCTCGTTCCAAAGGGTCGGGGCTACTGCTGAAAAGGCCCTCCTCCTTGTAGTTGCCAGCCGACACTGGCTGGCCGATGGAATGCGGAGGAGGCCTAATCTATGGGATCTTATCGGTCGCAGGGATGTAATTGGCAGAAGGCGGTCTCTCAAGTATCCAGATCCACTGCCATGTAGGGCTTTATGGGTGATAATAGCACCTTGAAGCGCATCCGGAGATCAACAGGTAGCCAGCGCAGCTCGCGGAGGATAGGTGTAATGCGGGTGAATCGGGGTGCACCCGCAATCACTCGCGCGGCTGCATTCTGCACTAGCTGAAGTCGCCGGATGCTCTTCAAGGGCAGCCCCATGTAGAGCACATTGCAGTATTCCAGCCTAGAGGTCACAAGGGCCCGAGTGACTGGTTGTGAGAGCCTCCCGATTCAGGTAGGGTCGCAACTGGCGCACCAGGCGAACCTGGGCGAACGCCCCCCTGGTCACAGCCGTTAAGTGGTGGTCAAATGACAGCTGTGGATCCAGGAGGACTCCCAAGTTGCGAACCCTCTCTGAGGGGTATAAAATTTGACCCCCCAGCCTGAGTGGTGGAACAGTAGCCAAATCTTTGGGAGGGAAACACAACAGCCACTCGGTCTTTTCTGGGTTGAGCACAAGCTTGTTAACCCTCATCCAGTCCATGACGGCCTCAAGGCCCCGGCACATCACGTCCACCGCTTCATTGAGTTGGCACGGGGCGGACAGATACAATTGAGTATCGTCCGCATATTGATGGTATCTAATCCCGTGCCTGCGGATGATCTCTCCCAGCGGTTTCATGTAGATGTTGAATAGTAGGGGGGATAAGACCGAGCCCTGAGGCACCCCATAATTTAGGGGCCTAGGGGACGATCTCTGCCCCCCCACTAACACCGACTGGCGACCTGTCCGAGAGGTAGGAGGAGAACCACCGTAGCACGGTGCCTCCCACTCCCACCTCCCGCAGTCGTCGCAGAAGGATACCATGGTCGATGGTATCGAAAGCCGCTGAGAGGTCAAGGAGGACCAGGATGGAGGAACGTCCTTCATCTCTGGCTCTCCAGAGATCATCCATCAATGCGACCAAAGCGGTTTCTGTGCTGTAACCGGGCCTGAAGCCTGACTGGAAGGGGTCTAGGTAGTTTGCTTCCTCCAAGGACCGTTGGAGCTGGAAGGCCACCACCTTCTCACAACCTTCCCAGAAATGGAAGGTTGGAGACTGGACGATAGCTATTAAGAACAGCTGGATCCAAGGATGGTTTCTTCAGGAGGGGTCTCACCACCGCCGCTTTCAGTGTGGCGGGGAAGTTCCCCTCCCGAAGGGAGGCGGTTACAACCGCCTGGATCCAGCCTCGTGTCACCTCACTGCAGTTAGTAACCAGCCATGAGGGACACGGATCCAGGACGCAGGTGGAGGTACTTACAGCTCTCATGGCCTTGTCCACATCCCCGGGGGTAATGTCCTGAAACTCAACCCAGAGCTGTTCTACTTGGTCCCCTTGCGCCTCGGCTGGAACTGCAGGGGTGGAGTCCAAGTCCGACCGAAACCGAGCAATTTTGTCCGCTAAGAATTGGGCATATTCTTCAGCTCTGCCCTGCAAGGGTTCCCCCGCCTCCCTTTTGTTCAGTAGGGAGCGGGTTATCCTAAACAGGGCGGCTGGACGGACTCAGCGGATGCTACCAGGGTGGCTATATGCGATCTTTTTGCTGCCCTAAGTGCCCTGGTGTATTCCCTGGTGCAGGCGGTTACCATTGCCCGGTTCGGTTCGGACTTATCGGACCTCCAACGGTGCTCTAGGCATCTCCTCCGGCGCTTCATCTCCCGGAGTTCCTCGGTAAACCAAGGGGGTCTCCGGGATCCGCCGCCCTCGGAGGAGCCGCAGTGGCGCAATCCGGTCGGAGGGCCTCCGACGCTGCCGAGTGCCACGCAGCAGGCCAGAGTCCTCCACCGGACTGTGGGCGAAAGTGTCAGGAATAACCCAAGCTCTGTCTGGAACCTTGACGGCTCCATAAGACGCCTGGGGCGGAACCACCTGGTCGGTTCCTCCTCCCTACAGTGGGGGTTTGGCCTCCGGAAGTCGAGCCTCAGTAGGTAATGGTCTGACCACGACAGGGGTATGATGTCACTCCCCCTCAGACCAAGATCACAAATCCACTGCTCCGAGAGAAATACGAGGTCAAGCATGTGTCCCGCTGAATGGGTTGGGCCCCGAATTACTTGGGTCAAGCCCATGGCTGTCATGGAAGCCATGAACTCCTGCGCCCCATCAGAGTTTTCGCCGAGCGACGGCAAATTAAAGTCCCCCAGGACCATCAACCTAGGGAACTCAATTGCCAGCTCGGCTACCGACTCGAGGAGCGAGGGGAGGGCTGCTGCAACGCTGTTGGGAGGCAGGTACGTTAGCAGCAGACCCACTTGACCCTTGAGGTCCAACTTTAACAGCAAAGACTCACACCCGACAATCTCCGGAGCAGGGACCCTACGAGGAACTAACGACTCTCGGATAACAGCGGCCACACCCCCACCCCTTCCCTGGGCTCTCGGCTGATGCAGCACCTGAAATCCTTCTGGGCACAGCTCTACAAGGGGGACTCCTCCCTCTGGGCCCAGCCAGGTTTCAGTAATACATGCCAGGTCTGCCCTCTCATCTAAAATTAAGTCCCGGACGAGAGGAGCTTTATGTACAACAGACCTGGCATTTAGCGACAACAGCCTGAGACCAGGGTCCTGACTACTTGCACCATCTGGTCTTGGAGTGGGACTCCTAGGGCCGGAAGGAGGGATCTCTGTAATGTAGCGACCCTCCTTCCCCGGTAATGGCCTGCCCTAAAGTCCCCGCCGTATCTGCCCTCCCTGTTACGACCGCAATATCCCGACCCTCTCCCGTGTCTCTGGTCCCCTCAACCACCCCCGTGGCCTCCGCAACTCCCGGCAGGTCCTCCGAATCACGCATACTCATACACTCCCCCAAGCAGTCCCCACGTAAAAAGTTAAAAACACAAAATTACAACAATATGATCATAAAAGTGGGACATTCATTCATCTCAAGCGTACCTCATGCATAACCCATACAAAGAAAGAAGAAAAAGATGAAAGAAAAGAAAGAGATTATAAATTATAAATTGCGCAAAAAATTAATTAATTTAAAGTGCGAATAGTTCTGGGAAGGTCCAAAAAGTCCAAGATGGGTTGAGGCAAGGAGAGGGCCTTCTATGTACTGTAAGTACCCCCGCTCGGCCGGTAATGGCGCTATCTGTGTTAGCAGGTCCAAGGCGGCATCAGGCCAACAATGGCCGGGGCAGATGGAAGTCCAAATAGAAGAGCAGATGAAGATATACTCCAAAAAGTCCAAAAGCCGCATTCCAAAAGGATTCTAATCTCGCCCAGCAAAAGGCCCTGCGATGGCGATGGCCTAGTGGAGGGGGGAATGCACCAACAGGGGAGGCCAAGCCGAGGGGAGAGGAAGGGGGGTGCAATAGCAACAGATGGAGACAGCCTCCCATTCTCTCCCAGTGCTGTTCCAGGCTAACCGCCTTCTCCCTGGTGCGATGAATAGTCCAATGCAAGTCCACAGCAACCAAACACAGACGGGATAAAGAAAGTAGCTAAAAGGGGGGGGGGAGATTCTCTCAGCCAGCAAGTGGAGGAGAGTTAAGGTTCTCTCCAGTCAGACAGGTCACGACGAACCTCCAACAATAGTTACCCAACGTCTCTAGCCGAGTTGGGCCGCAACGCCTTCCAAGCGGCACCCGGACGGTATCTTTAAACGCTGCTCTAAATCAGCTGGGCCGCGGCGTCTTCCGGGCGTCCCCGAACGGCATCAGCGTCTTTCGCGAAAGGCAGCCTCGAGAGCAGAATCTCTCCAGTCCGCTGCCTGCACCAGACTCTCCGTAAAATCGCTCGTGCCCTGGTCTCTCTTCAGGCTCCGAACGGCACCCGGGCGATGTCTTTAAGCACCTCACTAATCAGCTGGGCCGCGGCTTCTTCACGGGCACCTCCAGCGGCGTCGGCGTTTTTCGTGAGGGCAGCCTTGGAGAGCAAAAACTCTCCAGTCCGCTGCCAGCACCAGACCCTCCGAGAAATCGCTCGTGCCCTGGTCTCTCTCAAGCTCGATTTTCTCGGGGCAATTTCTCCTTCTTTGGCTATTTTTCCCGTGTAGACGCCGGAGCGAAAAGCCCGGCAGCCATGTTCCTTCGCACATGCGCAAACAGTTCAATTAAAGACTTAACTGGGCTTGAAATCAAGAATCAGAATAGACCTCCTTAGGATTCCCAGGACTAGTCTGGGAAAATACAAAACACCCCCCCCCCCCCATTTGCAATGGCAAATCCCTTCCATATCATGGCCTAGAAAATGATGTAGTTTATGTATTCAAGGAGTCACCGGAATTGAATTTGAGCGGAGGGAGTCCTTACTCAAAAAAAATGAAAATAAAATCAAAGTTTGGAGTATAACAATAATGTTACACTTTATACTCCATGGGTAAGTATTTACTCCTTTTCTATGAAGTTTTTGTAGCCTGCTTACAGAGGAGGGGAAGGAGGAGGAGAGAAAGGAAGAGAGACAAGAGGAGGAAGAGGAGGAGGAGGAGGAGGAGGAGATGAAAATTGGGTCTCCCAAAAGATGCTACAGGAAATTCCCCCCAGTGAGGGGTAGCTTCTCTCCATCCTAGCTGTCATACATTTTATCCATAATCACCTCAAATGATGAATTATTTAACACCTCAGCAATCAGTCTCAGGGTCACAATTAATTTTATAATTAATTTCGCTGAAATATTGCTGGGAATAAGTTATGTATTTGGTCACCTGCAGATGGATGTCACCGTTTGGCCAAAACATCTAAAAGGAGACATTTCATCTCTCTCCCTCCCTCTTTCCCCCTTTCTCTCTCCTTCCTCTTTCTCTCCCCTCTCTCTCCCCCCCTCTTGTCCTCCCTCCCACTCTCCCTCCCTCTTTCTCTCTCCTTTACTCCTTCTGTCTTCCTCTCCTCCTCCCTCTCTTTCCCCTTCTCTTGCTCCTCTCCCTCCTTCTTTTCCCCTTCACTTTCTCCCTCTCCTCTCCCTTTCCCCCTCTCCCTCCCTCTTTCTCCCTTTTTCTCTCCTTCCTTCTCTCCCCCTTTCTCTCTCCCTCTCTCACCCCTCTCCTTTCCTTTCTCTCTCCTCCTTTCCCTCTGTCCCTCTTTCTTCCTCCTTTCCTCTTTTTCTCCTCCTCCCTCTTTCTTTCTCCCTCTCTGTATGTTGTTCAACTGCTCCTTTGTTATATTTAATGTGAGAACTGATAAATAGATCCATTACAGTCCTTTCTCTGTAAGACCCACTGACAGGATGATCCTAGGATCAGGGCTCACGACCTGCCCATCCGTCCCATTAACAGACCCTTCCCCAATTCCCATCTAACGGGCCCAGGTGGGTTGTTCCAGGAGTTTAGGCTGAAGGTTGAGCAGTTGGGCAGAATCAGCCCAACAGATGTGGTTCCATTCCCCCCTTTCCCCCCATTCAGAGAGAAGAGGCTGCAGCATCTCGCAATCAAGAGACAATGAAAACAGTGTAGGGAATAGACAGAGAAAGAGAAAGCTTTAAATTGAACAGACAATGGCCTCTTTGTCTCTTGCTTTGTTTTTGAAAATCCACAGCCACCTGCCGTGTTGTTTGCCTCCCCGTAAGCGATAAACAAGAAGCTTCAGAAAGTCCTTTATTTATCATTCTGGATAGCTGTTAAATTCACATTCAATTTTATTGGGCTGCGAAAAAATGTAGTTAAATGGTTATCAATAAGATGGCAGCAATGTGCATTTTCTGCAACTGTCAGTTGCCCACTAGTGGTTGAGTGATTTTTTTCCTCTTCAGTTGTAATAAGTTTAAATATTATAAAATTATCAAAAAAAATATCCATTTTTGGTTTCACCATTTATTTTTTGCTTAATTTTAAATATCTGTTAAAATAAAATAAAGCAATTAAAAAAAAAGAATCCTAATTGATTCAAACTACTCATTAAACCTGATGCCAGAAAGAAATCTTCTGCTGACGGCTCGACCCCTATCCCATTTTTGCATCCCAAAGTTAAGGAAAAAATGGTATGAATATAGAATATAGAATAACAGAGTTGGAAGGGACCTTGGAGGTCTTCTAGTCCAACTCCCGGCCTAGGCAGGAAACCCTAAACCACTTCAGACAAATGGTTATACAAACTATTCTTAAAGACTTCCAGTGTTGGAGCATTCACAACTTCTGGAGGCAACTTCCGTTCCACTGATGAATTGTTCTAACTGTCAGGAAATTCCTCCTCAGTTCTAAGTGGCTTCTCTCCTTGATTAGTTTCCACCCATTGCTTCTTGTCCTGCCTTCAGGTGCCTTGGAGAATAGCTTGACTCCCTCTTCTTTGGGGCAGCCCCTGAGATATTAGAAGATGCTATCCTGTCTCCCCTACTCCTCCTTTTCATTAAACTAGACATTCCCAATTCCTGAAACAGTTCTTCATATGAGAAGGTTGAGAAAATAAAAAAACAAACACAGAGACTTGTCTATTGCTAGTCTGAATCACATAATTTTTCATCTGCGCATTCATAATTTATGGGGAAATTCAATGTTATACATTGACACACCCAGTCTACAAAATAACCTTCTCCTGATTATAAGAGAGAGAGAGAGAAAAGAGAGAGAGAGAGAGAACAAGAACTTCTCTTGCTCTAAAATTATTTATTCTCAACTCCTTTTATTCTAATGCAGCTGATTATTATGGTTGCATTATGGAGAAAGGTAAGTATGGCGAAAACAAACTGGCTTGCCTCCAGAAGTTGTAAATGCTTCAACCACTGGAAGTCTTTAAGAATAGTTTGTTAAACCATTTGTCTGAAGTGGTTTCGGGTTTCCGCTAGGCAGGGGGTTGGACTAGAAGACCTCAAGGCCCCTTTTAGTACTGAAAAAAGTATGGAAAACTCATCCCGGAGAGAAGGAACCTAAAACTAAGGAGAAATTTCTGACAAATGAGAAAATTAACCAGCGGAACAGACATTGCCTCCAGAAAGTTGTGAATTGCTCCAACACTGGAGGTTTTTAGGAAGAGGTTGGAGAACCATTTGTCTGAAATGGCATAGGGTCTCCTGCTGAGCAGGGGGTTGGACTAGAAGACCTCAAGGTCCCTTCCAACTCTGTTGTTCGGATATGTTCCTACAGTTCAAATATTTGGTCTTTTCACTGAGTAACTTACAACTGGAGAAGCGGCAAACTTGGAGGCTGATTGATTGCCAATTCTCTGCATTTCAACCAGGGTCAATGAGCTTCCTCAAGCATGGACAAGTCTTTCTGCCAATATCCCAGAGACAGGGATACTTAACGAGAAGGCTATTTACATCAAAGGTTGTTGTTCTGCAGGGCAGGCCTTGTGGAAAGAATGTCCCCGTCAAGAACGCCCTTCCCATCAAAAGGAGAAGAAGGAATTGTATTTTTTGGCCACTTTAGGGAGCTTGTAAGCTCTCGTTTGGCCACTTGATTTGGCGATGGGGAAACCACGGCTGAAACATGCCACCAATCACTGTGACATTCTCCTTTTTGCAAAGTCCTCTCCTTCCAGAGCCTGATCATCACCCGAATTGGGCAATCATGAGTGCCAGCTGAAAATACGATTCTACGGGGTCTCCTCAGAGAGACAAACGCACGAGAACATAACCTCAAGCAGATACCGATGTGCAGGGGGGGGGGGGGCCAAGCACCCCATGATTCCATCGGCCTTTGCTTGTGACGCTCGTCCTCAATTAGTCCTGGAGCTGAGATCAAGGAAGCGAGGAGCTGAATTGTGCTAGGATCAACTCCCAGAATAACGATGGCTTTTGACAGCCGCCGGAGACAGTCCAATTTCTGGCACCCAGTTCTGGTGTCCAGATGGGGCTCCCTTCCATGGCTCTAACCGGTGTACCGGAGCCAAATGGTCAAAGCATGAAATTGGATTTTTAAGCTTTCACGAACGTCTTTCGTTTAATCGCAAGTGGAATCCCAGTTGCCTTTTTCCCTCCCCTTCTGACTGGCTGATTTGCTCAGGCATGTAGACTCCAGAAGATTGGCTATTAGGTGAGAGTCAGCGACTTTAACTCTCTCGTTCTCCCGTCAACCCTGGATGCGAACTTTTTGCCATCTGTTGTGTATGTTTTAAGTCGAGACGCCGCCAGTCACACTTGGAAGTCAATTAAAAGGTAAGGTTCCCCTTGCACATATGTGCTAGTCGTTCCCAACTCTAGGGGGTGGTGTTCATCTCTGTTCAAAGCCAAGAGCCAGTGCCGTCCAAAAGACGTCTCCATGGTTCATGTGGCCGGCATGACTCAACATCAAAGGCAGACAGAACACTGTTTCCTTCCACCAAATGTGATTCCTATTTTTACTACTTGCATTTTTTACATCCTTTTGAACTGCTAAGTTTGTAGAAGCTGGGAGAGAAGTCATGGGAGCTCACTATGTTATGGTGCACTAAGGCATTTGAACCGGTAGAATTGCTGACCTTCTGATCGACAAGCTCAGCATCTTAGCCATTAAGCCATCGCATCCCTATGAAAATTAGGAAAGGCAAAAAAATTGGGGGGGGGGGGGAACCAGCCGCTAATACCCACTTTAGCATTGGAAATAGAAATCTATTTCAATCCATATTTGAACTACCTGGCGTCCTTTGTTTATGTATGTATGTATGTATGTTATGTTGTATGTATGTATGCATGCATGTAGATGGGTGGGTGGGTGGGTGGGTGGGTGGGTGGGTAGGTAGGTAGGTAGGTAGGTAGGTAGGTAGGTAGGTAGAGAGATGATAGATAGATAGATAGATAGATAGATAGATAGATAGATAGATAGATAGATAGATAGATCGATAGATAGTCTGGCTTCAGCTAAGTTTGCAAAAATTTTCAGCTGGCTCTCTGTGATTGGGTCAGGGGTTCATATGTGGCTCCCCGAACATAAAACCTATGAATGAAGGCAATTCTACGGGTCCCCGGATAATGTTGCCGGGATCCAATCTGGGTCGATCACCGAAACCAGAGGTTTTGTCTTCCGAGCTTTCGGACTTGGTGCTGAGCCCATCTTCAGGGAACTTCTTTCTAGCCAAAATACTTTTACCCAATTTGAGATAATTTACTCGGTGTTGTGACCCATCAGCAGCCAGCCCCTCCAGCAGCCAAATCAGAGGAGGAAAAGGAGGTGTGGGAGTGAGGGTCAGCATCAGGGGCAACCTGAGAGCTGTGAGGGGAAAGAGGAATGGAGCTGGCATGGAGAGATTGAGGAGAGATTGAGGAGAGAGAGAGAGAGAGAGAGATTGAGAGAGAGAGAGAGAGAGAGAGAGAAAGGTGGAGCCTGGGCCGTCCGTCAGCCCTCAGATGGAGAGTCAACAGCCCCCAGGTCTGGAGGTGGCTGATGAGGAAGAGGAGGAACAGCTGGTTTACAGTGCTTGATGTGCCGATGCCCAGAAGGCAGAGGAGAGAGAGCAGTGGAAATCTATGGGCTGGTCCTTGGGACAGAAGAGCCACCACCCTAGAGAAGCCCCACCGTAGCTCTGGGATAAAAAGCAGTGGGCGGAGATGAGCAGGTGGTAGGCTATGATTCATCTCCCTGCCGAACAGACTTGTTATCCTGCGGTGAAAGAGAGAAACTTTTTGGTTGGGGAATTCTGGGAGTTGAAGTCCCTTCATCTTAAACTTGCTAAGGTCGACAACACTGCGGTGGATAGAATCTTGCCAGAGTAAACCTATATAATTCCAACCCTGGGATTCCAGGGAGCGGCTACCCTAACTCTCTTCCTCTGCCCCTGATTGGCTCTGGGGCTGTGCTGCTTCTTCTCTTGGCCCCTGGAATGGGCCCCCTCCTTCCATGGAAACTGCCGATTCATGGAAGTCCATCTCACCACCTCCCCATCACAATTGCCTAATGTCCTACAAGGACATGGCACCCGTCCAGTGGTGAAATTCTTTTTTTTTTTACTAGCGGTTCTGTGGGCGTGGCTTGGTGGGGGAAGGATCCTGCAAAATCCCCTCCCCACTCTGGGGCCGGCCAGAGGTGGCATTGGCCGGTTCTCTGGAGTACTCAAAATTTCTGCTACCGGTTCCCCAGAACCTGTCAGCACCTGCTGGATTTCACCCCGGCACCCGTCCCCCTTTTCCCCAAGAGGTTAGGGAAGCCGCCTCCCCTCAATTCGGAGACCCCCGAGGCCTGTTTTCAATTTATTTTCTGCAATGCTAGGACGCAGCCTGCACGAATAGACCAGATAACGGAGCACAAGATGTTTCCAATTGAATGAGCAGTAATGACGCAGTCAAGCACCCGGAACTGGAAAATTCATTTGAGACAGATGAAACATTCCTGTAAGCTAAATCTGATGAATAAATGCATATAAATAAGGGGTGTTTTGAAAGGGGTTTTTCTGCACAATCAGTTTTGTCATGCATGGAAGCAGGAGCAAGAAAGTGGAAGGGACAGGACTTCAGGAAGGAGGGAGACACCAGCACAATTTTCTTACATGTCCACACGCTCTAAAGATACAAGAGTGTCTAGCTGTCTTCCAGTATCTCAGGGGCTTCCCCAAAGAAGAGGAATATCAAGCTATTCTCCAAAGCAGTGGTCTCAACCTTGGCAACTTTAAGACTTGTGGACTTCAACTCCCAGAGTTCCTCAGCCAGCAAAGCTCTGGGAGTTGAAGTCCACAGGTCTTAAAGGTGCCAAGGTTGGAGACCACTGCTTCAAAGATCTCGAAGGCAGAACGAAAAAGTAGAGGATGGGAACTAACCAAGGAGAGAAGCAACTTGGAATTAAGGGAGAAGCTTCCTAACAGGAAGACAATGAACCAGTGAACAGAAGTTGCATTCAGAAGTTTGTGGGGGGCTCCATCACTGGAGGTTTTTAAGGAGAAATTGGGAGGGTCTCCTGCTTGAGCAGTAGGATGGACTAGAAGACCTCCAAGATCCCTCCCAACTCTGTTATTCTGCTATGCTGTTATCCTTCCTTCCTATCCTTCCTTCCTACTTCCTTCCTTCCTTCCTCGTCCTTCTTCCTCCTTCCTTCCTATCCTTCCTTCTCCGTCACTGAGGGTTTTTAAGGAGAAATTGGAGGGTCTCCTGCTTGAGCGAGGATTGGACTAAGGACTCCAAGATCCTCCCAACTCTGTTATTCTGCTATGCTTAGTTTCCTGCCTTCCCTCCCCTCCCTCCCTCCCTCCCTCCCTCCCTCCTTCCTTCCTTCCTTCCTTCCTTCTCCATCACATTGAGATTTCTAAGAAGAGACTGGACAGGGTCTCCTGCTTGAACAAGAGGTTGGATTAGAAGACTTCCAAGGTGCCTCCCAACTCTGCTAATTCTGTATAATTGTTACATCTCCTTCCTTCTTCACCAAGCCTGAAGAATCTTCTCTGCAAGAGAGCTGCAGGTTCGGAGAAACAAAATACGAGCGAGATGCCACTACAAAATCAATTGCAAAAATAAAAATAAAAAATCAAGTCGCTAGGATCTCTCTTGATGCAGAAGACAATGGGGATCCTAAGTTGGTTGGCTGGTTGATTAATTATATGCCACCCATCTCACTGACCAGGCAACTCAGAGCAGATAGGTTCATGTACTGAATTGAAAGAAACCATTAAGGCTCAGCTGTTATGTCCCACCAGCAGAGCCGGCAGCAAAGTCAGACAGTGAGGAGGTTGGGGAGGAAGATGGGCCAGTCCTGGAGTCTGGGGAAGGCTCTGATGAGGGCTCTGTGTGGAGACAGAGAGGGGGCCAGGGCCATCTGACAGTTATCAGCTGCCTTTGAAGCTAGACAGCAGTGAGGCAGAGGAGCGGCTGGAGCCTGTTCCCAGTGTGCGCATGTGCAGAACTGCAGAAGAAAAGAAGAACTCGGAAATCAGGGTCAACTCGGGAGTAAAGTCACAGGTGAACGGGGAATGGTCCCTTTTATAGGACATAAAAGAGGAGCGAAAGGGAAGTGGGCTTTTGCAGGAAACAATTTGTCCCTTCCTTCGTGCGGTGCATTCATTCATTTATTTCAAGGACTGTGAAGATCTGTCCCTGAATCTCAGAGACTCTGTGCCCAGCCTTTCCTTGCAACAGCACCTCATTTGGGAAATATCCCCCATGGCAGCTTTCCAAAATAGATAAGGTCTGTGGTCATAAATCCACCTTTGGGAGACTGTTTGCCAGGCCTTGGCTGAATGTGGATGAGAGAGATTCACATTCATTTGATAAAAGGTTGTGACCAGGACTCTGCCTCCTGCTTTGTGGGTCAGAACAGACGCAGGTTTCATAACGTGTAAAACCAAGTTCAGAGTGAACATGAAGTGAAATTGGAACACCAGGCGCTGCATGTACAGACACACGCAATCACGGCTCTGTGGCTGAACTTGTGAACCTTTAGGATTGGCGCTTCCTCCTTCCTTCTCCCCCTTTCCCATCTCACCCTGTCAGAGGAACAAGAAAGCTGTGCTCCGTGCTAGCCTGAGCCACCTCTGCTTATATCCCGCATCCTTCTCGGTTAGAGAAACCTCACCAAGGTTGGAGAAATAAATCAGGCCGAAAACTCTGGGGGGGGGGGGGGAACAGGTCGGGCAAATCTATTTTCAGGACCTGACCTGCGTCCAGGGTTCATTTCAACGGGAGTTCTGCTTTGTCAGTTGGAATGACGGGGGTCACTGATTCCGGCCTCTTTGTCATGGCACAAAAGCCACATCAAGAGAGAGCTGGAGGCCAGGCCCGTCAAAGGACCTTCAAAAGCCAGGAAAAAAAACAACTCTCGTCCCTAAACTCTACCCGGGGCTTTAAAAACGCTCTGCCTATTTTCTGGTTACATAAGGGAATAATAACAAGAGTTGTGGAGAATTCTGCCTCTTCTTCCCTTTGCCACCGAGGGAATCCTAGCTCTATGCTTCTATTTCAAAGGAAGAAAGGGCGGCTTGTGATCTGCCATTCTGCAACTCCAGCTGGACTGGGGGGACTACCCGTGCACTTTGGGTAGTCCTCCACTACGGCCGTTTGTTTAATAACGGTCCCAAAGTATGGCGGCATTGCAAAAAAAAAATAAATAAAAAGGCTTTGAGTGATTGTTCGGACCTAGGTTTCCTGAGACAGTAAAAAGCACACACTTAATCCCAAAACCCCTCCTTTTATTTCAACGGATGTGAATTGTGTTCATTCACCGCCCGTAATGAGTCCCAAACAGTTTGTAAAAAGTCCGGCAGAAGTCTGCCAAAGTCTTTCAGGGTAAGGCTGATAAGTACCCTCCTTTATCTCCCTTGAAACACTGCCAAAGATCTAATTGGCAATTAGCTTTGCAAGGCCACACGGAGCACAGAGTCAAAACGGAGCTTCAGAATTTAAACCGACCAGCACGAACGAAGTTGCTTCCTGCAAAGGCTCATGTGCCTTTGCTCCTCCTTTATGTCCTATGGGAGGGGCCAATCAGCTCCAAGCCTTACACCCCAGTCGCCCCTTTTATCTTAACTGTTCTTTGCCTTCTCTCGCTGCTCTGCGCATGCTGTGCATAGGGAACAGGCTCCCCCTATTCCTTTGCCTTGCTGATGTCTGACTCTGGGAGCACATAACTCCTAGATGGCCCTGGCCTCTTCTCTGCCTCCCACACAGAGCCTTCATCAGAGCCTTCCCCAGACTCCAGGACTGGCCCAGGTTCCTCCCACAACCTCCTCACTGTCCGACTCTGCTGCCAGCTGTGCAGGCTGCTGGCGGGCCACAGCAGTAGTTCTTGCCCTTACGACCATTGTAGTCTTCCCCACATGATAAAAATCCAGGTGCTTGGCAATGTATTTACCCTGGTTTCAATGTCCCAGGGTTATATGATCATCATTTGCAACCTTCCCAGGAGTCTTCTGACAAGCAAAATCAATGAAGGAAGCCGGGTGCTCTTAAGGGCTGCATGCGTTACTTATAAACTCAGCAAATAGAAAAGAAACCTGCTACACAACAGCCCAACAGCTGATAAGACCAAAAAAAACACACCTCTTGCTGTACTTGGAGTGAGCAACGCAAAAGAGAAAAAACAGGGAAAAACATTGACAAATGCGAAGACCTGCAAACAGATAGAAATAGAATGGCTGTGGCAGAAGAAAGTAAAGACAGGACCAATAGTCATAGGCGGCTTGGGTGGCAATCCCAAAACATCTGGGAGCATCACTTGAATATCATGGGCATTGACAAAATTGCATTACTCAACTGCAAAATTCACTTGGTTGAGTTGGGTGGCTGTAGAGTAGAGTAGAATCGAGTAGAGTAGAGTAAATCGAGTAGAGTAGAGTAGAATCGAGTAGAATCGAGTAGCATAGAGTAGAGTAGAATCAAGTAGAGTAGAGTAGAATCGAGTAGAGTAGAGTAGAGTAGAGTAGAGTAGAGTAGAATTGAGTAAGTAGAGTAGAATCGAGTAGAGTAGAGTAGAGTAGAATCAAGAGTAGAGTAGAGTAAGTAGAATCAAGTGAGTAGAGTAGAGTAGAATCAAGTAGAGTAGAGTAGAGTAGAATTGAGTATAGAGTAAATCAAGTAGAACAGAGTAGAGTCGAATTGAGTAGAGTAGAGTAGAATCGAGTAGAGTAGAGTAGGTAGAATCAAGTAGAGTAGAGTAGAGTAGAGTAGAGTAGAGTAGAGTAGAGTAGAATCGAGTAGAGTAGAGTAGAGTAGAGTAGAGTAGAGTAGAGTAGAGTAGAGTAGAGTAGAGTAGAGAGAGATAGTTGGGTATGAGTTAGAGAGGGTAGAGTAGAGTGAGGTAGAGAGAGGTAGAGTGAGGTAGAGGAGAGAGGGGTAGAGGAGAGAAGAGAGGGAGAGGGAAGAGAGAGATGGACAGACAGACAACTTCACTCAGAACAACTTACATCCTGCAACAATACCTATAACCCCCATCAAACCTCAACATCTGTCTATCTCAGCTCTTTGGGAAAGACTTAATAGGTGGATTTAAAAAGGCCAATCCAGAGTCTAAACATCTGGCCGACTGCCCAACAAACCCATAACAGTGTGGATTTTGTGGAGGTTACCACTGGTGGAGAAAACTCTGGCCATCTCTGCCTCTTTGTTCCTGGGCCTTTTTCTTCTCCCTGCAATCACTGAAACGCTTTTAAGGTCCGAATGTCCTCGCAATGAGCTTGGGGACAGTTTTACAACTAGCACCTGCTTTTTCTCGCTTGTATGATAAGCACATCCGAGTGGGAAGCGAAGGCCAGTGAGTCCAATTTTGGTGTGCCCATTCTTAGCCAGCTGGAGGCAGGGATGGCTCATCCTCCCGAGTTCTTGCAATGGCCCTGCTGAGTTGTGAACCTGATTTTGAGGCACTGGGAATTGTCTGGCAGCGAGAAGCCCTTGGAAGTGGACTTTCAGGGTGTTGCAGGTAGCCCTTGGTTTATGCATTCCAACATTTTCTTTCTCCTCAGCTTCTGCGGCTCGCGGAAGACTTGTCACATTTCTTTGAATGCTGATAAATTAAGATTGACCCGAAACATCTCAGCATGAAGCCACTAGAGCTGCAGGATGATGGCTGTAAGGCAGCATATGTCCTAGATCGGAGTAGGCAAAAACTCCAGCCTCGCACAGTCGGAGACACACTGTGGGAGCTCCTGATGTCCGTGACAACCAAGAGTCCCCTTAGCCACGTCTAAAATGTGTTCTTCTTCTTCTCTGACCTAGATTACAAACCGGATCAGTTTGTCAGAGAAGATATTGATGGAAGTTCTCAGTCATCTGGGTCACGGTTGCCCCAAAGATGCCATCTATGTAAATTGACCATTAGTAGGGATACGACTCGCTGTTGGACCTGCAGCCATCTTTTCTTTGGGGGTCTTTGGCCTGCCACACTATCAAACTTAAAGTATTGACCATAATGTAACTGTGATGGTGATATGAACAAATTAATATTATTACAAGTGGGAGTACAACTGTATTACACTATTACAGATGTTAAAACCGATGGGAAGGCCACGTAGAATAGCAAACTATAAAGCTAAATATGTAAGCTGATACACAAGGCTGTAAAACTATTTTATATTGTTATTTGTGTCTTGTGTTTTGTTGTATTGGTCGTGGCTTTTCCTCCCTGTTTTTAAAGGTTAAAATGTTTAAATAAAACTCTTTTAAAAAGCTCATTAATCAAGCCCTTGCACCACCACCCCAAAAGCATCCGTATGCACAGGTGCGGCTGAGCCAAGGATGGTGGCAGGATTCCAGGTGCGACTTGCCGAAAATTAGGGAATTATCTACCTTACCAGAGGTGGCATTCAGCCGGTTCTGACAGGTTCTGGAGAACCGGGAGTGGAAATTTTGAGAGTGGGGAGGGAATGGGGATTTTGCAGTATCCTTCCCCTGCCACGCCCACAAGCCACGCCCACAGAACCTGTAGTAAAAAAAAATCTTGAATCTCACCACTGCACCAGAGACGGGTTCCAAGTGGTTAGGACTAGTTCGGCCGATTAGGCAGTAACTCGAATGGACACGTGGCCGTACCGGTTCTATCCTGGGCACCGCCATCTTTTATTCTCTGTTCTGCACATGCACAGAACAATCTTCATTGAAAAAATGTATCCCTCCCCTTTTTTTAATGGTGTGCGCATGGTAGTCCCAGAGACGTCCCAGAAAAGGACTGTTTTTTGCAAAAACGTAGCCGTTTTCCGCCTTCCCCGTCTTCCAGAAGCACTCTGCAGGCTTCAGCAGGGCTGGGAGAAGGCAATATGTCCCCATTTTTGCAAAAAGAATATGGCTCTTTTTCAACCATTTTTCATGCTTGGTGAGGGGGTCATGTGACTGAGTGTAAGGGAATGATGTCAAGTTGGCCACACCCACTCAGTCACATGCCCCCATCTAGCCACGCCCACCAACCCGGTGCTAAAAATATCTGAAACCCACCCCTGCACTGTACCATTGGTGGGTTCCTCTCCCCATCGCTACCGGTACGATGCTCACGTGGCCACACGTCCTTTCGTACACACGCGCTTCGCACATGTACAATTGGACGGTTGCTTTAAAAACCAGTATAGAACACAGGCGGGCGGGGTGGGCCAAACAAGCCACCATACACTGTCAGCTGCTCCGGGCTACTACCGATTCGGCCATACCGAGCCGTACCGGCTGAAACCCACCACTGCACTGAAATCCATTTCCTGGCATTTGGCTAAGGCCGCATCCACGTCAGAGAGAGAAACGGCATCCAATTGGCTGCCGTCAAAATTTAATGGGGGGGTTACCAGAAGCCAAAACTTTGGCCGGTGCCACAATCAAATCTTTGCAGACGGCTGAAAGGGAGAAGGTGATTTTATGCTCCTTTGCTCTATGCCTCCTCCGCCCTCAAGTCAAATTTACGGCTGCCAGACAAAGGCCTCTCCGAGGAGAGATAACAACGCCGTATTCTTAGCCTCCTCTCTTCCTAAGAAGCACCTAACATGTCATGTCGTTGATGGGATGCCTACCCGAAAATCAGATTCTGTATCTTTAATTAACTGCCCAGATGGACACAGCACAGCAATTAGAAAAGCGGCAATACGAAGGAGAAAAATCCCTCTTGGGAAAACACAGTGGGGGAGTATGGGATTCTGCACCCCCCCTCCACAAGAAAATAGAGCCAACCAGTGTGTGTGTGTGTCTGTGTGTGTGTCTATGTGTGTGTTTGTGTGTTTGACTTTAATAGGGTTTGCCAAATGCTGAGCTTCACGCAAAATGTTACGCCAGGGAGGAGGAAGGGAAGTGAGCAGAAGCAGGGGGAGGAGGAGCAAGGGGAGGAAGGTTGGGGGGGAGGAGAAGGAGGAGGGGGGAAAGGGAAGGATAATGAGGAGAAGAGCAGGAGGGAGAGGGAAAGGGAAAAGAGGGGGGAAAGGAAGGAGAAACAGGAGGAGAAGGGAAAGAAGAGGAGGATCAAAAGGAGGAGCAGGAAGAGGAGGGGAAGAGGAAGAAGGGGAGGAGGAGAAGAGGAAGGATGGAAAGGGAAAGGAGGGTGGAGGGAAAAGGGAGGAGGAGAAACAGAAGGAGGAGGAAAATAAAAAGGAGGAGGAGGATAGGAGAAGGGAAGGGAGAAGCAGAAGCAAGAGAGGAGGAGCAGGAGGAGGAGAGGAAGAGGAAGGAGGGAAAGAGAAGGAGAAAAGAAAGGAGGAAAATGGAAAGGAGGAGGAAAAGGAAGAAGGAGAAACAAAAGGAGGAGGAAGAGGAGGAGAAGGGAAGCGAAGGGAGATGGAGAAACAAAAGGAGGAGCGGGAAGAAGAGGAGGGGAAGAGGAAGGAGTGAAGGAGAAGGAGAAGAGGGAGAAGGAAAAAAGGAGATGCAGAAGGAGAAGAAAAGGGAGGAGGAGAGGAGGAAAAGAAAGAAAAAGAGCAGAAGGGGAAAGAAGAAGTTGCTTCCATCAAAATGGCCTGCTAGAAACTTTGTCACATTAGCATAAAAAAAACCAGGCTTCTCTCCTTGCAGAAATCCCTCCATCCTAAACCTCCTTTCCTGGAATCCCCATGGAAATCCGAGGGACCCATGAAAAAGATTTGGGGGGGGGGCCATTCATAACCCCGTCCTCCTCCTCTCCGGATGGCGTTGATCCTGCAGCTCAGCTGAGCCATGGAGCGGGTGGGGGAGGGGAGGGGGAAGCAGGGCGTTATCTCGAGCTTTTCCAATCAGCAGATACAATTCATTTCCTCGCCAACTCTCTCCCAGTAGCAGGCAGAGGCAAGCGAAGGATGATAAAAGGGAGGGCGGGGGGAATCGAACACTGAAACCCCTCTGGAAACATTCTGGGGAAACAGCGCGGCCTAGTGTACGTTCCGCCAACTGCAACTTTCCCCTGAAGGAAGAGGGAAGCGAATTCTTTCAGATTATCTGCAAAATAAGGAGCAGTTTGCAAAAAATTTTAGGTTAAATAAATCTCTGTGGTGTACAGTAGGGGTGCCTATATATATCCACCTTGTGCTAATATCCTTTCTACAAATTTCCTCTTTTAACCCATGGATTATGAAATTCACGATGTGTTTTTAATTCGGCCGGAAGCAGCGTCGAAACTAGAAGGTCTCTTTATGTCTTATTTTCAGAAGAAACAGGAGACATGTTTTTTTCAGCCTCTTAATCTCTAGATTTGTGAGACAGAATTAAAAAAAAGGCTCAAGATGACCTTAGGGATGGCAGCTGCAAGGTCAAAGGTTTAAATAAATTTAAATCAAATCAAAATCAAATCAAAGCCTTGCCTGGTTGTTGTGAGTTTTGTGGGAAAGGTAAAAAGATGGAATGCCCACAATCACAATCTTGTCTTTATTAGAGACCCCTGCTCTGTGCTCTGGGGTGTTATTTAACTTATCGTTTTCCCATGGAGATTCGGACGAAAAGGAAGTCACCTTATAAGTCTTTAATAGAGCATTAGTAGGCTGTATTTACCTGTAGTTACCCAGACTCTGGACAACTGAACACTTTAAAGCCTTTACACATTAAAAAACTCACCACCACCACCATCATCAGATTCTTTTTCCAATTCTTTTCAAAATTCACCACCCACAAACAGAGTAGAGGAGGGTAGGAATAGGAATAGGAATAGAACAGAATAGAATAGGAAAGAAAAGAAAATATGGAATAGAATAGAATAGAATAGAGGATAGGGTAGGGTATTGTAGGATGGAGTGGAGTGGAATGGACTAGAATAGAATAGAATAGAATAGAAAAAGAAAATATGAATAGAATAGAATAGAATAGAATCGAGGATAGGATAGGGTAGAGGGGAGTGGAGTGGAATGAACTAGAATAGAATAGAATAGAAAAAGAAAATATGGAATAGATAGAATAGAATAGAATAGAATAGATAGAATAGAGGATAGGATAGGGTAGAAGGGAGCGGAGTGGAATGAACTAGAATAGAATAGAATAGAATAGAATAGAATAGAATAGAATAGAAAAAAGAAAATATGGAATAGAATAGAGGATAGGGTTGGGTAGAGTAGGGTGGAGGGGAGGGGAGTAGAGTGGAATGGAATAGAATAGAATAACTTTATTCTCATTTTGAATGGTAATCGGCATCCTACGACGATACCTCTAACACCATCAAACAACAACATTTGAACAACATGCCCATTTCAGGGACCCAATAAGTGAACAAAAATGCCAAATCCAGTCCAAAAACCTCCGAAGGTCACTGTGTGGCCAACCAAAATAACAATGAACTTTCCGTGCTTCGGATTCAAGTATTAAACCCGTGATATTTTTATGCCTGACCTTTTTTTTTTTGTTGCAAGAATGCATTAAGAATTTATAGGCAATCCGGAAACCCGACATCATAAATCACCATTTTAATCCAATCTTTTCAAAACCTTCTTAATCAAAACCACAAGGAAATCCCCCTTCCGATGTTGATAAATATGGGTTCTGAAATTACCTCCAAGAATCCAAGCGGTAGAACGGAGAGAGAGGAAGGCAGAGAGGAATAAATGAGAGGAATTTGCTTAATGTGATTTATGGTCCAGATTAAGGTACTCCGAGTACAGTAGTGGGGGTTTTCACCAAAAAAAAAATTTATTTAGGAAAGAACTTGTTTCAGAGTGGCTGTTCCCAGATTATCTCTCACCAACCCAAACCCATCAAAAGCTAGCAAAAACATTAATTGGTGTGTGTGTGTGTGTGTGTGTGTGTTGTGTTACAAAAACTGTGCCTAGAGAAGATTGCCGTCCATGAGAATGGGATAAAACCAGGGTGAGATTCAGCCAGTTCACACTGGTTAAGGCAAAACGGATGTTAATTTTGCATCCGGTTCACCAAACCAGTACTTTCAAGGACCGGCTGGCCACGCCCACTCTGCCCCGCCCTCCAAGGAACCTCCACGCGGCCCGTACATCATGTCAGGTGAGTGCAGGGCCTTCGTGGAGGCTCTGGGAGGCTGAGAAACAGGCCTCCTGGAAGTCCAGAAATGGGCCCATTCCTGGCCTCTGGAGGGCCTCCAGAGCCCAGGGAAGGCCATTTTTACCCTCCGGCTTCTTCTACTGCCAGTTTGCTCAGGAATGCGCATTGGGCACATGGATGCTTTGCATAACCAGTAGGTTAAAAAATGCTTCTGTGCATGCACAGAAGCAAAAAACAAGATGGCGGTGGCTATGGCGCCTCTGATAGAACCGGTCTGAACCGGTAGGAACCCACTTCTGCTCCAGGGCTTGGGGAGGGTGAAAATGCCCCCCTCCTGTGTGGTGCAGGGGGCTGAGTAAGCCACATCCACCACGGCCTCGCCCACCCAGCAGCTGGGCAGAGAACCTGTTGCTAACATTTTTCAACCCCACCCCTGGAAAAACATGGAATGTTCTTCTTTAAGAATGCCAGGAACAGATTTTGCTCACCATGCACAATGACGTAGTGGTGAACCTAGCTTTATACTGCCTTGGTAAGGCCACACTCAGAATATTGCATCTAGTTTTGGTCGCCACGATATAAAAACCAAGATGTGGAGACTCTAGAAAGAGTTCAGAGAAGAGCAACGAAGAGGATTAGAAGTCTGGAGGATAAACATATGAAGAACAGTTGCTGGAATAGCATCTGTTTAGTCTACTGAGAAGAAGGACCAGGGGAGACAGGATAGCAGTTTTCCAATATCTCAGGGGTTGCCACAAAGAAGAGGGAGTCAAGCTATTCTCCAAAGCCCCTGAGGGCAGAACAAGAAGCAATGGGTGGAAACTAATCAAGGAGAGATGCAACCTGGAAGTGAGGAGGAATTTCCTGACAGTCAGAACAATTAATCAGTGGAACAGAAGTTGCCTCCAGAAATTGTGGGGGCTCCATCACTGGAGGCTTTTTAAGAAGAGAGTGGACAACCACTTGTCTGAAATGGTAGAAGGTCTCCTGCTTGAGTAGAGGGTTGGATTAGAAGGTCTCCAAGGTCCCTTCCAACTCTGTTATTTTATTGTATCTTCATCTGGGTGACATTTCTGGATTTTAGCTATGGGTATGACATTGGTTTATTCTCAAATGAGCAAAATCAGCTGAGACTCACCTTCTACCACCCACAACCACCGCCTGAAAGAGTCAAATACTAGATGATGTTATTTCCCCAAAGTCAGTGCCCTCTGCCTCTCATTCTCTTCGCTCATTTCCTTGTGGGTGACGGATGGTGTCTTTCGGCCTTCTCCAACCACTGTGGGGTTGATATTATAGTTATCACTGACAGACCTTCCATCAACAATGGCTGGACAAGGCTCTATTAGTCCTTTGAGTGAAGGTCATTTATTTTCTCCTCGAAATCCGTGACTGGCTTCCTCTCCCTCTGGTGCCCCTGATCTACCTTTCCAGTGTAAATTGTGAGATCAGGAACAAACAACGTGCAACTATCCCTTCCACAGCTCCTTCCTGTTGTGTGTTCACACTGGGACCTTGTGAGAGTTGACCGTATCCGTCTGAGATGGATTGTCTTAAATACGAAGGAGAGCCAATTCCTGGCTTTGATCCACCCTGAACACAGCATCCTGGTCTGCTGGCCTCAACCCACCATGACATTTCATAGTTTACTAGGCCCATGTCTAAGCCACAATCCTTGGGAGAGACGTTGGAAGCCATTTCTGAGAGTAGATATAATGAATGACACTGATGACGTTATGGAAGCTGCTGAGATGGATGGTTTGGAGTTGTCTTCTGGGGAAGGAGCAGCTTTGCTGGGCTCTCGGTGGCCGCTGACGTCTTCGGCATCTTTATCAATAGAATTGAAACCAAATTTTCTTTTAGAGCCACTTGAGTAGCTGCTAAAGGACTAATTACGGGAGTTCCCTCTGGGAATTCTCTTTCATTCAAGGATTAGGCTGGGGAATATAAATAGCGTTGCCTCTTCTGGTCTTAAGAGAAGAATTTAGAAAAGGTTGGTTGGTGATGGGCCACTTTTAATTGTTTTGACCATGGGATCTGCGAACTGGCCAACAGTTTAGGCTGGTCCTCTAGGGATGCTAGAAGAAGACCTGGAAAAAGAGGAGGGAAGGGAGAGAGGAAGAGAAGGAGGAAGAGAGAGGGAGAGGGCGAAAGGAGAGGAAGAGAGAGAGGGAGGGACGGAAAGAGGGAGGAAGGGAGAGAGGGATGGAGGGAGAGGGGGAGAGGGAGGAAGGGAGAGGGAGGGAAAGAGAGAGGGAGGGAGAAAGGCAGGGAGGGAGAAGCAGTGCCACCATCTGAAGGTCAATATCTCAAGAAAAACTGATTTGGGCAAGAGAAATTATGAAATTATACTTCTCATAGTGGCAATTTCTCACCATGTATATGTATACATCCGAACTAGAGTGTGTTGTTTCTCTGTGTCATATAATGATAGATAGATAGATAGATAGATAGATAGATAGATAGATAGATAGATAGACAGACAGACAGACAGACAGACAGACAGACAGACAGACAGACAGGTTGGTTGGATGGATGGATGGATGGATGGATGGATGGAGATAGATAGATAGATAGATAGATAGATAGATAGATAGATAGATAGATAGGGATGGATGGATGGATGGATGGATGATAGATGATAGATGATAGAGAGATGATGGATGGACAGATAATAGATAGTGATGATAGACAGACAGACAGACAGACATGGATGGATGGATGGATGGAGATACATAGATAGATAGGTAGATAGATAGATAGATAGATAGATAGATAGATAGATAGATAGATAGATAGATAGATAGATAGATATGGATGGATGGATGGATGGATGGATGATAGATGATAGAGAGATGATGGATGGATGGATAGATAATAGATAGTGATGATAGATAGATAAAATAGACAGACAGACAGACAGGCAGGCAGGCAGATAGATAGGCATATGCATTTTATTTTATTTATTATTATTATTATTTATTTATGTCATGTTAATATAATATATATATATATAGGAGGTGGCGACCCTTTGAGAGCTGTGTATGTAACGAAATTTCATTTTAATAAGGAACTTTCCGTCTTGTTCTCAGTCTCCCCTGAAATGCATTTTTTTCTTTTGGTCCAGAACTGGATGACCTCTAAAAGCTGCCTATGGAAAGCTGGTTTGTATCCCCCAGCAGTCTTCACATGCGATGGCCCAATTTTCAAAATAATCCATCCAACGTTTTCCGGGATGTGCGAGTCCGTCTCCCCCCCTCCACACCATTAACAGTTGTTGATGGGAGAACTGCACACCTGGAGCCACGGGGGCTTCAAGACAACGGACAACAAATGTGTGACCCGCAGGAAGGCACCGCACACCATCACTTCGTTTTCACTTCTTTAATCTTCTTAGTCCCGCGTAGAGATTGCATTAACCCGGAAGCCACCTTGAAAGCTGGATCAAGTTGAGCTCTACTTGATTGGAGCATATTAAGGAAAGGCCTCTGGCCTCCTCCTTCATTCAGCCTCAATGGCTTTGCTATCTCCACACTCGGGGTAAGTTAGGAATGTGCTCCGTCTGGCTTTTCCTGGAGAAATGTTTAACTTTTGGCTGGGATGCTAAAAATGGATTTAATGAAAATAATGCAATGTTATGAGCTGCCTAGAGCTGCCTCATGCCAAGATGGGCAGGGAATCAATTTAATAAAGAAAAGAAATAAAAAAGAAAGTGCATCTTTGCAGAATTAGAGAGATGGACACAAATATTATTTACTGTTTGTTTACTTGTTTATTATTTGTTGTTTGTTTACTTTGGAGACCCTTTGGAACGATCTCCCCGTGGAGATTCGCACCCTCACCACCCTCCAGACCTTCCGCACAGCCCTTAAAATCTGGCTATCCCGTCAGGCCTGGGGCTAAAGATTGTAACCCACCCGAATGGTATGAATGTTGTGTTTTTTTAATTATGTATTGTTCTCATGTGTTAATTGTTTGTTCCCCCCCCCCCCTTGAGTTGTAAGCCGCCCTGAGTCCCCCCAGGGAAAAGGGCGGCATATAAATAAACTTTCATAATTCATAACTCATAACTTATTTATTATTTACTGTTACAGGATTTGGGTTTGGCCAATCTAGAGAAAAGAAAGACTAGGGAGGATATGATAGGAGTATTCCAGTATTTGAGAGGCTGCCACAAAGAAGAATGGGTCGAAAAGCACCCGAGGGCAGGACAAGAAGCAATGGGGGGAAACTAATCAAGGAGAGAAGCAACTTAGAACTGAGGAGAAATTTCCTGACAGTGAGAACAATTCATCAGTGGAATAACTTGTCTCCAGAAGGTGTGAATGCTCCAACACCAGAAGCTTTGATGAAGAGATTGGACAACCATTTTTCTGAAGTGGTGTAGGGTTTCCTGAGTAGGCAGGGGGTTGGACTAGAAGACCTCCAAGGTCCCTTCCAACTCTGTTATTCTGATGCTGAATCTCAATGTGGTGAATGGACCCTTGTAAGAATTGCGTTTTTGTTCCCAGAAATGTTGCCACCATTTTCTCCGGGAATATTAGTACAAGATCATTAAGAAACCATTCGAAGTTGCAACGGCATTGGGAAAAGCTACTGACAGCCATTTTTCACACTCTTCGGGCCTCTAAACAGCCTCCACAATGTCGTTATAAACGGGGAGGCCCCCCACGTGCTTTGACAACAAGGGTTGTAACGTCAGGAAGAGGATGGAGCCCAGTCAAGGTTGCATACCACGCACATAAAACATAAAAGCACGTCTTTGGTTGACTGCTCGCGGCCGCCATCTTGAACTTTGCCATGTCCCCCTCGCCTCCCCTTCGGAGGCCTTTGTGAGGCCATCTAGTCCCCTCGGATGGAGTGAAAGCGCCGGGATGAACATCCGATCCATTTTCAGCTTCATCACGCTGTGAGCAGGGACCGTCTCTGCGGAGCCACGGTTTTGTCCCGCATCCCACTGCAATTTAGCTAGCAGCCCTTTCATGTTATGGATTTCCCATAAAATTCCATGCGCCACTAACAAAGGGGACCACAATTTACGCCACTATGTGTGTGTGGGAGGGGTGTTTTGTTTTTTGTTTAAAAAAAGCTGTCCTTTGTTGCCTCTGCAGGCGCAAACAAGCACATCTGTCCTTTCTGAGAGTTAACAAAAGAGTAAAGGCGCCAGCACTTCGATTTCTTGGAGAATCGGAGGAGAATGGAGGGGGGGGGGCTGGAGGGAGGAGGGTATGTGATTGTGTAACCAAGTTACTGGCCCACTCAGTCCCTGCATTCGCGCAACAACCTCAACCTGAGTTAGATTTTTTTTGTTGTTCACGGCTGATTGTGCCTGGGGTGCAGAACAAATGCTTTAAAGTATTAGGTGAACCTTGTGAATAAAGTTAGCACCAACTCCTAGAAGAATGAAATGTTTTAGGAAATATTAAAAAGGCTGGATTTTGTATTTCCCTGGATGAGAAAGGGAGAAACAGGTTTTTAAACACAAAGAGCAGCTCCCACCCCCAGCAAATTAAGACTGGGTCAGCTTTTGTTACCTTCAAAAGCAAAAGACCTCATCTCCAGGCTGATGGGGATTAAGACATGACCTTCCAGGACATAATAGGATTAGCCCCCTACTCATCTAGCAACAGAACTCACCACACGACACAACCAAGCCCCTTCATTACATCACCCAGAAAGGGTCAACCAAACTTGATTCAGACAAACGTGACTCCAGTATGGGAGTCTGCA
>NC_045547.1:84297871-84350371 GCF_009769535.1 Thamnophis elegans
ACTGAATTCAGAAACTCAATTGCTAAAATAAGTACAATGCCTGGAGGAAAAAAGCAGCCAGCCATATCTGGAGCTGAGAATATCGGACAGCCAATTATTATTTTTTCCCTGGGAGATTTGGATAGAATGGAAATAAAAATATGTGGGCTAAACTAGCATAAGGAAAATGTCAAGGAGAGGTTGCAATAAAATAGGGCCTGCTTTATTTCACAGCTGAATCGACTGAATTGGAGGAATTCTTCACTTCTGATCTAATATTGATCAAGTGATACTTGGCTACCAATGGAGGACTGCAAAACGTGGAATTCTTGGACATTTACACTCATTTTTACATGGGGTCACCACAGGGAGAAGTGTGGGTTTGTGTGATACACACATTCTGTGGGATATTAGAAATTGTGACACTGTCAAAAGTTATAGAGCAAAGTTAGTTTCAAGTGGGTAGAAATGGAGATTTTACAGTATCCTTCCCCTGGGGTGTGAAAGGAATGGAGATTTTGCATTATTCTTCCCCTGGAGTGTGGAGGGAATGGGGATTTTGCATTATTCTTCCTCGGGAGTGGAGAAGGAATGGGGATTTTGCAATATCCTTTCCCTAGAGTGAGGAGGGAATGGGGATTTTGCAGTATCCTTTCCCAGGAGTGGGGAAGGAATGGAGATTTTGCAGTATCCTTCCCCTGGAGTGTGGAGGGAATGGGGATTTTGCAGTATCCTTCCCCTGGAGTGGGGAGGGAATGGAGATTTTGCAGTATCCCTTCCCCCAGGAGTCAGGTGGGAATGGGATTTTGCAGTATCCTTCCCCTGGAGTGTGAAAGGAATGGGGATTTTGCAGTATCCTTCCCCTGAAGTGGGGAGGGAATGGGGATTTTGCAGTATCCTTCCCCTGGAGTGGGGAGGGAATGGAGATTTTGCAGTATCCCTTCCCCCAGGAGTCAGGTGGGAATGGGATTTTGCAGTATCCTTCCCCTGGAGTGTGAAAGGAATGGGGATTTTGCAGTATCCTTCCCCTGGAGTGTGAAGGGAATGGGGATTTTGCCGTATCCCTCCCCCCAGGAGTCAGGTGGGAATGGGGATTTTGCAGTATCCTTCCCCTGGAGTGTGAAGGGAATGGGGATTTTGCCGTATCCTTCCCCCCAGGAGTCAGGTGGGAATGGGATTTTGCAGTATCCTTCCCCTGGAGTGTGAAGGGAATGGGGATTTTGCCGTATCCCTCCCCCCAGGAGTCAGGTGGGAATAGGGATTTTGCAGTATCCTTCCCCTGGACTGTGGAGGGAATGGAGATTTTGCAGTATCCTTCCCCCTGGAGTGGGGAGGGAATGCGGATTTGGCAGTATCCCTCCCATGGAGTGGGGAGGGAATGGGGATTTTGCAGTATCCTTTCCCTAGAGTGAGGAGGGAATGGGGATTTTGCAGTATCCTTTCCCAGGAGTGGGGAAGGAATGGAGATTTTGCAGTATCCTTCCCCTGGAGTGTGAAAGGAATGGGGATTTTGCAGTATCCTTCCCCTGGAGTGGGGAGGGAATGGAGATTTTGCAGTATCCCTTCCCCCAGGAGTCAGGTGGGAATGGGATTTTGCAGTATCCTTCCCCTGCCATGCCCACCAAGCCATGCCACGCTACGCCTACAGAACCTGCCGTAAAAAAAAAATGAATCCCACCACTGATTTTTGTGATAAAAACAATTTGAGAAGACAAACAATATTGATCTCGAAAAGAACATCCTGGAGCTGCCTTCCTTGCAGATAATGAAAGCTTCGCAACTTGGCAGCACTACTGTCCGCAATCCATCACCTGAGCTTGCTCAACAGGTCAAGGAGTGGTGCCGAAGCTACCTCAAGGCAAGGCATTAAATCAACCTGTCTTTTGTCCTCAGCTGATGAATGACACCCCGCATTTGAAAAATGAGACAGAGAGTGAGAAAACCGCAAAGCGCAGAAAGGATACGCCGGCAAGACTAAATAATTAATCATTCCATAATTCAGAAGGTTCCCTTTCTTCTCCGCTAGCTTCCTACCAGTTTTGGAATGTGTTTCCTAACAAAATACTAAGCACAGATGGACGTAGAGAATATCATGCTGGTAAGAGATGAGGAAAGGCAAGTTGGAAATCACAGCATTTAATGAGGTGTCGTCGGCATAATTGTGTTGATGCGCACGGGTGTGTGTGTGTCTGTCTTACAAGTAATGAGGACTCTGGGGCACCGTTTAATATTTATTCTATTACTGCACAATGCAATTTAATTTTCCACCCTCCGTTGGTCTTGGAGGCCAAAGGTTTGGATGGGGTAGTTTGAAACTCCATGCGGAGGCCCATTTGACAGTTCCTGATGGGTGCAAAGGTTCACTTGAGAGCATCTTTCAAGGGGTGAAAGGGGACCCTAACCCTAACCCTAACCCCCCCCCCCCCCCGGTTGCCTCTTGTCCTCCCCTCAGGTACTTGGTCAAAGGTTTTTTTTCTGATGACTTCCTATGACCAGTTGAAACCATTTTTGCAGGTAAAATTACTCCCTTACTTCTCTTTCTCTCTCTCACACACACACACACATACACACACTCCCCCCTTCTCAGTGTATGTGTGTGTGAGAGAGAATTGTAAATGAATGTTAATTTCCGTATGCATAGATTCATTTTTCAGAAATCACATTCAAAACGAAAAGCAACCCAAGGGGGAAAAAGATTATGTCATTTAAACGTAGAGTGACTAACCAGAATTAATTGCCTGGAAAATAAAATACCAGATTTATAAAATTTACAGATCTCCTCTCTGCAATCACATACACGAATTACCAACAGCTTCACACAAAAAAAACAAGTAACAAGTAAACATGTTTGCACGTCTGCAGTTCCCCTCCCATCTGAAATTAGCCCAAAGGAAGAAAAGGAAGATGGGATGAAGAGATGAAGAGAAACTCTTCTAGGAAGGAAGGAGGGAAGGAAGGAAGGAAGGAAGGAAGGAAGAACAAAATTGAGAGGAGATAAAAGAGACGGAAGGAATGTATTTTCACAATTTAGGCCCTTCAATACGCTGCATCTGTTTGCAAGTATGCTATGGCGGGGTGATATATGTTAGCTTCAGCCCTATCAGAATATATTGGGGCATTGACAAGCAATGACAATGAGGAAACCAGATTCACTTAACAACTGGGCTACTAATTTAACAACTGCAGAAATTCACTTAATGAATGCGGCATGCAAATTGTAAAAATGGGACAAAATGCGCCAAAAAAGCTATGATATATATAGCTGACAAAGGAAGAGAGCCTGTGGCTTAGTGGCTAATACAAGTGCCTGATATGTAATACAGCCCAGGTTCGATTCCCAGTAAGGGTATGGCTAGCTGATGAGAGCTAAATAGCTTGAAATAGATCTAGTCTCCCTTTATTTATTTATCAGCACAAATGCGCAAAACACACACACACACACACACACACACACACACACACACACACACACATATATATATATATATATATATATATATATATATATATATATATATTTGTTATATTTATGCTGATAAATAAATAAAGGGAGACTAATATAGATCTATTTCAAGCTATTTAGCTCTCATCAGCTAGCCATACCCAAGTTTTTGGGAATCGAACCTGTGCTCTATTGCCTCCCAGGCAGGGAGTTAACCTTTGAGCTACAGAGAACGACTCCTTTATCAGCCAGCCAGGGTGGGGGGTATATACTTAAAGTCACAACCCCCACAACCCCTAGATCTATACTAGTCTCCCTTTATTTATTTATCAGCATAAATATAACAAATGTAACAAAAAAGGCAACAGTAAAAAATATTGGGTTTCTGTCTGGATGGTCTCTTGTGACGAGCCTAATGACAGAGAGTGGAAGTGTGACCTTCCTCCCATACTTGGGCATATCAGGGGTTGTGACTTTAAATAAATAAATAAATAAATAAATATATATATATATATATATATATATATATATATATATATATATATATATATATATATATATATATATATATATATATATATATATATATATATATCTCACAGGGAGTTTTACAAAGAGCTGCACGCATATGGTTCCATGTGCCATTTCCCTTTTTCCAAGATAAAATGCGCCAGCGGGCTCTGAATATTCCACCCCACCTTTAGATGATGCTGATCTGGCCACTCCAGAGGTGGTCCCTCATTTCCCCAGGAACATATAATTTGCAACTGGAAGTGTGAATTCGAGATGAATTCTGTAGGGCCACCCAGGGAGCCTCAGATCAACCTGGCGAGGAGGAGTAAGAGAGCATATCGTACCTCTCCTGAACTCTTCTCTTTCTGTTTTGCTCATTTATGGGTTTGGTCCCATAAATGGATGCTGCAAAATCCTCAATTCCTTCCCCACTCCAGGGGAAGGATGCTGCAAAATCCCCATCCCCTCCCGATCAGCTGGGATTTCGGGAGGCAGAGAATAGATGGGGGCGGGGCCAGCCAGAGGTGGTATTTGCCGGTTCTCCGAACTACTCAAAATTTCCGCTAACGGTTCTCCAGAACTGCTCAGAACCTGTTGAATCCCACCTCTGGTGGCAGGCTCATGAAGAAGAATCTTGATAAATAGGAATAATAGAAACAGCAGCAGAACCAAAATAAAAGGAAATAAAATACGGACAACGCTGACTTGTCTTTTCTATCTTCACCTGCCACATTTGATTGCTTATTTAGCTACTGCTGCCATGCCCCAGGACGATTCGTTACAGGGAAATGAAGAAACACACACACTGAGTTACCAGTCCTCAGCCAAATCCCAGGAGATCCCCTGGAAATTAATGAGCTTCTTTAAACAATATAACCAAGAGGAGAAAGAATATATATGCAGGTAGTATGTATGTATGTATGCATGCATGCATGCATGTATTTATGTATGTATATGTATATGTATATGTATATGTATATGTATATGTATATGTATATGTATATGTAAACTTGGGCAGAGGATGTAAATTGACATTGCAAGGCATACAGTGGTGCCTTTTTGAGATTTGCAAATGGCTCGACTGTGTCGGAAAGTTACTGAAAACATTGCCTTGTTACGAAGCCCGGAGCTCAATTTATTTCAGGGGAGCAATAGCAGTAGACTTATATATCGCTTCATAGGGCTTTCAGGCCTCTTTAAGCGGTTTACAGAGTCAGCATATTGCCCCCAACAATCTGGGTCCTCATTTTACCCACCTCGGAAGGATGGAAGGCTGAGTCAACCCTGAGCCGGTGAGATTTGAACCGCTGAACTGCTGATCTAGCAGTAGCCTGCAGTGCTGCATTTAACCACTGCGCCACCTTGGCTCTTTCAAGAGATTAGAAAAATGGATCCGTATTTCCGTGAGTCACGCTACCCCGTCCTGTTAGAGATTGAAACCGTTCAGCATGAGTCCTTAATCCTGCAAAGTCGATTTATAGCTCATTGTCCCAAAGGTGTTTTTTTCAAGAGGCCCCTGGACTTCCTTCGTTTTCGCTTCTCGTCCAAGAAGCTTCTTCAGTTCAATTCAGATTAGATGAGAACTGAGGAAGCTTCTTGGATGAGAAGCAAAACGTCTTCGAGAAAAAAATAAAGCTAGTTCAGTTGCCTCTTGAAAAAGCACCTTTGGGACAACCATGACCTGGATGATTGAGAATCTCCATAAAGACTTAGCTCTATCGATTTTTTAATTTTAATTTTATTTTGCTGTCAGTTGGCCCTCCCCAGTTTGAAAATTCAGCACAGTTTGGATGTTTAGCATAATCTATAATAGTAGAAGTGTTCCTTGGTAATACAGAATATTGGAGTTTCATCTTTTTTTTAACTCAGCAGAAATTCAGGATAATAACCATTTCATTCTGAGCGATAAAGTCACCATCATTTAAAAAAAGATGTTGAGACCCTAAAAAGAGTGCAGAGAAGAGCTAAAGATAAAGATAAAGGTTCCCCTCGCACATCTGTGCTAGTCATTCCCGACTCTAGGGGGCGGTGCTCATCTCCGTTTCAAAGCCGAAGAGCCAGCGCTGTCCAAAGACGTCTCCAGGGTCATGTGGCTGGCATGACTCAATGCCAAAGGCGCACGGAACACTATTCTCTTCCCACCAAAGGTGGTTCCTGTTTTTCTACTTGCATCTATTACGTACTTTTGAACTGCTAGGTTGGCAGAAGCTGGGACAAGTCACGGGAGCTCCCTCCGTTACGCGGCTCCAGGGATTCAAACCAACCTTTCTGATCGACCTTTCTGATCGACAAGCTCAGCGTCTTGGCCACTGAGCCACCATGTCCCCTTAGAGAAGAGCTACAAAGATGATTAAATGATTGGAGGCTGAAACATATGAAGAACATTTGCAGGAATTGGGTATGTCTAGTCTCGTGAAAAGAAGGACTAGGGGAGAAAGGATAGCTCTCTTCCAATGTCTGAGGGGCTGCCCCAAAGAAGAAGGGGCCAAGCTGTTCTCCAAAGCAGGACAAGAAACAACAAATGGAAACTAATCCAGGAAAGAAGCAACTTAGAACTAAGGAGAAATTTCCTGATAGTTAGAACAATTAATCAGTGGAACAGAAATTGCCTCCAGAAGTTGTAAATGCTCCAACACTGGAAGCTTTTAAGAAAGGACTGGACAGCCATTTGTCTGAAATGATACAGGGTCTCCTGCCTGAGTGGAGGGTTGGACTAGAAGACCTCCAAGGTCCCTTCCAACTCTGTTATTCTGTTATAGGGTCTTAAGGGTGAAGACAAGCAATCCATCTGTGGAGGCCTCCAAATTTTTCCCTGGGACTTCATGATATTCTGGGAAGTTCAGCATCATCCCTGCCAGCCTCAAATACAGCTCAAGGGTGAAACCATCCTTTCCCAAGTTTCTGGATCTTCTGGACCCTTATGGGTAAGCCTGCAGCTCTGCTTGTGATCACCTTTTGCAAAATGCTGCCTTTGCCCATTTCAAGACAGAATCAATATCCTTTTGCATGAGCCGAAGAGCAGATGCAAATAAATGGGGTGGATTTTATATTCCTCTTGGAGCAGAAATCCTGGGAAATACCGGGCTGAGATTTCCGCTCTTCTCCTCAAGGTGCTATAAAACCAAAATGAACCCACTTCCCCCTCAAAAACGCCCATAAAACTGAATACAGAACCAGACGCTTCTTAAAACGATCTTCCAGCAAATCTCTAGGTCGCTGTTTCCTATTAAATTTTATGCAGGGTTTCTGCAGGGTTGAGGGAAGGAAACGGAGGGGGTGGGGGAAGCCTGGTTTATACGTGGGAAAATTGCAGATTTTTTTTTCTTGGAAACAAAATTAGGAAGAAATCCAAGAAGAGTTTTGTTTTTTTAATAGTGCATGGATAATGAGCAATTATTTCTCTCCCCGCTTTTAAAAAATTGCCTTTAATGGCAAAAGCATGAAAAGGAAATATCTTAAGACCAGAAAGACACAATTCCTGTATAAACAAGGAGGAATTGCGAGTTTATCTGGGATTATGCCGCATAATTACACCTGTGAAGAAGAATTTCCTTTCTTGGAGGATATCAAGTTGCCTGTTTGTCTGCTTCCTCCTCTGGGGCAGAAAATCCCACCCATTGAGGATCCCATAATAAACTAGAGGTTGGTCACAATATCACAGGGGCTGCCCCCAAAGAAGGAGGGGTCAACCTATTCTCCAAAGCACCTGAAGGCAGGACAAGAAACAGTGGATGGAGATGAATCAAGAAGGAACCTGGAATAAGGAGAAACTTCTTAGCAGTGAGGTCAATTAATCAGTGGGATGGAAGTTGCCTTCAGAGGTTGTGGGTGCTTCATCAATTGAGGTTTTTAAGAAGATAGATAGATAGATAGATAGATGATAGATAGATAGATAGATAGATAGATAGATAGATAGATAGATAGATAGATAGATAGATAGATACTTTATTTGTATGCCGCCCTTTTCCCTGAGGGGACTCAGGGTGGCTCACAATTCAGGGGGAGGGAGGACAAACAAGTTACAACACGAAAACAATACATCATTAAAAGAGCACAACATTCATACTATTCGAGTGGGGTTGAAATCTTTAGCCCCAGGCCTGTCGGGACAGCCAGGACTTAAGGGCTACGCGGAAGGCCTGGAGGGTGGTGAGGGTACGAATCTCCATGGGGAGTTCGTTCCAGAGGGTCGGAGCAGCCACAGAGAAGGCTCTCCTCCAGGTAGTTGCCAGTCAACATTGACCGGCTGATGGAATTCGGAGGAGGCCTAATCTATGGGATCTAATTGGTCGAGTGGAGGTGATTGGCAGTAGGCGGTCTCTCAAGTACCCAGGCCCACTACCATGAAGGGCTTTGTAGGTGACAAGTAGCACCTTGAAGCGCACCCGGAGATCAACAGGCAGCCAGTGCAGCTCGCGGAGGATAGGTGTTACGTGGGTGAAACGAGGTGCACCCACGATCGCTCGCGCGGCTGCATTCTGGACCAGCTGAAGTCGCCGAATGCTCTTCAAGGGCAGCCCCATGTAGAGCACATTGCAGTATTCCAGCCTAGAGGTCACAAGGGCACGAGTGACTGTTGTGAGGGCCTCCCGGTTCAGGTAGGGACGCAACTGGTGCACCAGGCGAACCTGGGCAAATGCCCCCCTGGTCACAGCTGACAAGTGGTGTTCAAAAGTCAGCTGTGGGTCCAGAAGGACTCCCAAGAAGGGACTAGACAGCCACTTGTCTCAACTTGTATAGGATCTCCAGCTTGAGCAGGGGGTTGGACTAGCAGACCTCCAAGGTCCCTTCCAACTCTGTTCTTTTGTATTCTGACACAGTAGCTGTCTTCCCTTACTTGCAAGTCTGCCACAAAGCACCTGACAAGAAGCAGAAGAAACAATGGATGGAAACAATCAAGGAGAGAAGCAACCTAGAATTGAGGCCAACTAACCAGTGGAACAGCTTGCCACCAGGCGTTGTGTGTGCCTCATCCCTGGAGGCTTTTAAGAAGAGACTGGATACTTACTTGTCTGGAATGGAATGGAATCTCCTGCTTAAACAGCGGGTTGAACTAGAAGATCTCCAATTCAGAAGAAATTCCCTGACAGTGAGGACGATTAACCAAGGGAAGTTGCCTCCAGAGATTGTGGGAGCTTCATCACTGGAGGCTTTGAGGAAGAGACTGGACAGCCATTGGTATGAAATGGCATAGAGGTTGGACTAGAAGACCTCCAAGGTCCCTTCCAACTCTGCTATTCCATTAGACGTCAATGCCCCAATACTCCAAAACTGAATTAGGGACTGAATTAAAGCATGCCATCATGAATGAAGGCAATAGCAATAGCAGTTAGCAGTTAGACTTATATACCGCTTCATAGGGCTTTCATTCCTCTCTAAGCGGTTTACAGAGTCAGCATATCGCCCCCAACAATCCGGGTCCTCATTTTACCCACCTCGGAAGGATGGAAGGCTGAGTCAACCCTGAGCTGGTGAGATTTGAACCGCCGAACTGCAGAACTGCAGTCAGCTGAAGTAGCCTGCAGTACTGCACTCTAACCACTGCGCCACCTCGGCAATGACCTTCCTTGACTTGGGTGGAAGGCATGAAGACTGAAGCTAAGTAACAAGGGCTCTTAAAATGGGGTTGGGGCTTCTAGCAGCAGTGTGTGTGTGTGTGAGAGAGAGAGAGAGAGAGAGGGAGGGAGAGAGAGAGAGAGAAAGAGGGAGAGGGACAGGGACAGGGAGAGAGAGAGAGAGAGAGAGAGAGAAAGAGAGAGAGAGAGAGAGAGAGAGAGAGAGAGAGAGAGATGGACTAATCCACTTATCCGAGCGCTTTCTTCTTTTTCTAAGACAGCAATTATGGTCCAGCGACATTTTTCTTCCTCCTGTTATATACAGCAGCACAGGCAGGAGTTTTCCCGGTAAAAAGGTTGTTTTGTGGAAATCCTGAAGCACTTTATGAACTTTCTGACACCCCAGCAAGTGTCTTATCTTTAAAGCCCTGGATGGTTTAAAGCTGGCTTATCTTAGAGAGCAGCGCTCCTGCTACCTCTCTGCAAAATGCCTTACATCAGCAAGAGGGCCCCCTTTTTTTAAAAGAAGAAATCTCCCACTTTATTTTCCCAAGGTGTAAGGATCAAAATCCACCTGGGGCCTGAGTCTTCGCGGTTTCAACCATCCCGATTTAAACCGTGGATTGTATTGCTTTGATGGCGGTGTTTATGTTTTGCATTAAGAAAAAGAGATATTGTAAAATGCCCTGGGGGTGTTTTTATAAGCAAATCACAAACAAATAAATGAAACCTGTATTATATTATATTTTAAGGTATGAATGAAACCTTAGAGAGAAAAATGGTTTGATGCGTTTGTTTTGTTTTGTTCTGCAGGGATGAAAAAAAATGTTTGCAAAAGTTTTTTGACTCCAGTTTGCAATTGATTTCCAGCCTCCTTGTGTGAAATCACCCAACATCGTTGTGTTAAGTTGGCACCAATGAAGCTTTGCTCCAAATCCTGCAATCCCAGGAGGGGATTAAACCAGGTCATGAGTTTGCACATCTTCCTTCAGATTTTGTGCAGCAAGAATATCTGGGCATTCAATTCCCAGGTGATTCCAGGTCAAATCAAACCTTATTTGAAAACACAACCTGTTCCATCAATCCAATTGATTTTATTTTCCAGGCGACCTGCCTTGAACCACTGAACCAGATCAAACAGACAGCCCAGACCGGGTTAGTGATCAGATTCTGATCCATACACCTTGCTAATTAACAAGAAGATACTGAAGAATTGCCCGGATGGAACAAAGCCTTTCGAAACACAAGGACCAAAGTGTTCAGACAAGATGGGAAGGAGACAGTATTGCTCTCTCTCCCATTTTTGGAACTTATTAATCCGGCAAGAGCTAATATTTTAAAACCTTAAGTAGATACATAGGTACCACTTTGATGGGAAGGTCACAGCGTTTCATGCACCTTTGGCGTATAGCAGAGGTGGAATTCAGCAGGCTCCGAGCAGTTCTGGAGAATCGGTAGCGGAAATTTTGAGTAGTTTGGAGAACTGGTAAATACCACCTCTGGCTGGCCCCGCCCCCATCTATTCTCTGCCTCCCAAGTCCCAGCTGATCGGGAAGGAATTGGGGATTTTGCAGTATCCTTCTCCTGCCACGTGCACCAAGCCATGCCACACCCACCAAGCCATGCCCACAGAGCTGGTAGTAAAACAAATTGAACGCCACCATTGGCGCATAGCCATGCTGGCCACATGGCCACAGAAATGATCTTCAGACAATGCTGGCTCCCTTGGCCAAGAAACATCAGACACGACTGGACAGCGAAAGGTTTTTTTTTTTTCATTTTTTATAAATTTTTATTTTAAACACATAAGCACATCAACAGAAACAAACACATGACTTAAAAACAACATAGGAACAATAAGTTCCTTCGTATATCATACTGCAGTTCTGAATCGGTTTCTTTGCAGTTAGTGTTTTCCCTTCTATACATTTATCTTGTATAGATAAATTTATGTTATTTATCTTGCGTTCATGGTCTCCTTATTCGTTATCCATGTACAAATCTTTATTTATTTGTACTTAGCTACTTATGACCAAATATTATTTACCTATATCGTGCTTTATATTTTTACTGTCATTTATTCTCTTACATACAGTTATAGGTATACATTCACATAGTTATTTTTTTTTTGCCATTCTTATATTATTATTATTCCATTTAAAAGGTTATAAGGTATAGTTTGGAATGCTTTGTTTACCATCCTTCGCATCTGCTATGACACCATCTTATTTTCTCTTTCTTTTCTCCCTCCCTTCCTTTTCTACTTCCTTCCTTCCTCCTCTCCATCCCCTTCTTCCTTCCCTTACCTCTCCCCTACTTCTCCCCTCTTTCTTCTCCTTCCTACCCTCTATCCTTCTCTTTCTCTCCCTCCCAGCTCTAAAACCCCAGGCCTGATAAAGCATGTAATTAAGGGAGATTATTTCTTACCAACCAAGTTGGGGCTCTAATTAAACTCTCGTGCACATCTGGTTGTAAGTAGCTACGACAGGCTGAGGCCTCAGTCAAGTTGTGTGTTGCACTTACAGCAAGGGAAGTGACAACGTGGGGTGTCGGAGGTTTGTGTGTAGGGCTGCTGCTTGATTATCGCAGGAAGTGTGGCCTTTAACACAATTATTAGCAGCGAAGCTGTTAGACGCAGGAGCAATGAACACAAGAGGGATCCACGGGAAATTATTAGCTACAACCCGCAGAAGAATCCTCACTCAATTCAGAAGAATTCTCCGGCAAATCATTACGCTAACAATATTTGCCACTTGTCCAGAATGGCAGAGAGTCTCCTACTTGTGAAGAGGGTTGGACTAGAAGACCTCCAAAGCCCCTTCCAAGTCTGTTGTTCCGTTAATTACACCAGGACCTTTTCTTCCCCCACTTTGAAGCCTTTTCAGATCAAACCAGTTAAAATTTCATGGGCTTTTTTAAAATTAAGTGGAAAAAAAAATAAACGAATTCGGTAGCATTAAACCTAGAACTAATGAAGGTCCCTTCCAATTCTGTTATTCTATTATTCCTTTTCTTCCCCCATTTCTGAGACCTTTTCAGATCACACTTAAAATTTCATGGGCAAATTTAACTAAGACGCTAAGCTTGTCGATCAGAAAGGTCAACAGTTCGGCAGTTCGAATCCCTGGCGCCGCGTAACGGAGTGAGCTCCTGTGACTTGTCCCAGCTTCTGCCAACCTAGCAGTTTGAAAGGACATAAAAATGCAAGTAGAAAAATAGGAACCACCTTTGGTGGGAAAGGAACAGCGTTCTGTGCACCTTCGGTGTTGAGTCATAGCAATAGCAATAGCAGTTAGACTTATATGCCGCTTCATAGGGCTTTCAGCCCTCTCTAAGCGGTTTACAGAGTCAGCATATCGCCCCCAACAACAATCCGGGTCCTCGTTTCACCCACCTCGGAAGGATGGAAGGCTGAGTCAACCTTGAGCCGGTGAGATTTGAACCGCTGAACTGCAGATAGCAGTCAGCTGAAGTGGCCTGCAGTGCTGCACTCTACCCACTGCACCACCTTGGCTCTCCTCCTCCTCCTCCTCCTCTTCTTCTCCTCCGCCTCCTATTCCTTGTTCTTATTCTACTAGCAATAGCAATAGCAATAGCAGTTAGACTTATATACCGCTTCATAGGGCTTTCAGCCCTCTCTAAGCGGTTTACAGAGTCAGCAAATCGCCCCCAACAACAATCCAGGTCCTCATTTCACCCACCTCGGAAGGATGGAAGGCTGAGTCGACCTTGAGCTGGTGAGATTTGAACAGCCCAACTGCAGAACTGCAGTCAGCTGAAGTAGCCTGCAGTGCTGCATTTAACCACTGCGCCACCTCGGCTCTTGACCACATGGCCACGGAGACGTTGTCGGACAGCACTGGCTCTTCAGCTTTGAAATAGAGATGAACATCGCCCCCCAGAGTCAGGAACAACTAGCACATACATGCGAGCGGAACCTATACCTTTAAAATTCGCATTAAAAATGGTAAAACAAATGAACAAACCCACAAGGATATACCCCTTCCAAAATGGGTAACACTACCATGAAAAAAATACAGACAACTGTTTATATGTAGTTTTATATAGTTATCAAGAGAAGAAATCCCATTTTGGGGGAGATGCCTCTGAATTTCCTCATTGGATACGTCTGAGCTGTTTTGATAAAACCAGAGCATCTCTCTCTCTCTCTGTCTCTCTCTCTCCCTCTCTCTCTTTTTCTCATCATCTCAAGCACCACCAAGAATAAATGGGCTGCTGAGAACAATTCTTCGTTTTTCAAGAAATATCTCCGCTTAAGGTTGGAAGCCTGCCATCAGCTTCAAATGCAGCTGTACGAAAACGAATGGAGTGACACACAAATTATAATTAGCTTTCAAAACCTGCCTTTTAAAATTTCGTTTTATCATCCCGGGCCTTTCGCAGTCTTTTTTTCCCCCCTTAATCCCCAGAGCTTTGCCGTTAGCAAACACATCTGGCGAGAACCGTTCCTGCGATTTCGGCTCCTTTGCTCAGAGGGAGCTTCCGAAGGCAGCGGCTGGATTGCCAAGAAAGCACCTGGCTTAGAAGGAGACCCAAGGGTGGCCTCGGCTTTAAAGGCTTCCTTAGGAAAGAGATGGAGGGGAGAGTGGGGGAGAGGAAAAGGGAGAGAGGGAGGAAGGAAGAAGAAAGGGAGAGGGAGAGAGAGACATGCTCACCCATCAATGTAACCTAAGCAAGACCAGATACTCAGATGCGCTCCCAGAATGAGCCCATCCTATTCTTCTCCTTGGCCAGAAGAACACGAGGAGATCTCTCATGGCCACTGATGACGTGAGAATTCCCCAAAACATGCATCAGCAGACTCGCTTTGTCCTGTCTTGTTTCTGTTGAACATTGCGCTGTTTTGTTCTTGGCCATCTTTCCTAACAGAATAACAGAGTTGGGAGGGACCTTGGAGGTCTTCTAGTCCAACCCCCTGCACAAGCAAATAACCCTAAGCGATTCTGGATAAATGGTTCTCCAGTCTCTTCTTTGAAGAACCTCCAGTGATGGGGCATCCACAGCTTCTGAAGGCAAATAGTTCCATTGATTGGTGATTCCCACTGTCAGGAAATTTCTCCTTGGTTCTAGGTTGGGATTTCTCCTTGAACATCCATTGCTTCTAGATTATCTAGAAGAGATCATCTAGATTGCCTCTTCTAGACAATCTTTTTTGGTCCTTGGAGATGATCTAGACCAGGGGTCCCCAAACTTGGCAACTTTAAGACTTGTGGACTTCAACTCCCAGAATCCTCCAGCCAGCAGAGCTTTTTCAGATGAGTTTTCAGACGAGTTTCCACCAAGGTCCTCTCAAAACAGATGGGCAGTTCATTAACATGGTGTAACATCTGCCGCGTGGCCACAGACAATGAGTTTTTCAGAGGTTGTGTGTTCAGCAGTTGGGCTGTTCAAATCCCACCAGGCTCAGGGTTGACTCAGCCTTCCATCCTTCCGAGGTGGCTGAAATGAGGACCCAGATTGTTGTTGGGGGCAATATGCTGACCCTGTAAACCGCTTAGAGAGGGCTGAAAGCCCTATGAAGCGGTATATAAGTCTAACTGCCATTGCTATCTATCTATCTGTCTGTCTGTCTGTCTGTCTGTCTGTCTGTCTGTCTGTCTATCTATCTATCTATCTATCTATCTATCTATCTATCTATCTATCTATCCTATTGAACTATGTCTGTCTGTCTGTCTCTCTGTCCAGCATTCATTTATTCATTCATGTTTATCTATCATCATCTACCTACCTACCTACCTACCTACCTACCTACCTACCTACCTACCTACCTCTATCTATCTATCTATCTATCTATCTATCTATCTATCTATCTATCTATCTATCTATCTATCTATCTATCTATCTATAGAGATGGCGCAGTGGTTAGAGTGCAGCACTGCAGGCTACTTCAGCTGACTGCAGTTCTGCAGATCAGCGGTTCAAATCTCAGCGGCTCAGGGTTGACTCAGCCTTCCATCCTTCCGAGGTGGGTAAAATGGGGACCCGGATTGTTGTTGGGAGCGATATGCTGATTCTGTAAACCGCTTAGAGAGGGCTGAAAGCCCTAGGAAGCGGTATATAAGTCTAACTATTGCTAAAGAGACGAGCAAAGCCACTCGAGAAAACCATGCACAATGTTCCCAAAGGTCTTTAAATCCTCTAATGATTTAAAAAATATATATATTGAAGTCAAACCTTCTTCAAGTTGAACCAGATTCCCGGTGAGTCATGGGCAAATCAATTCAGTTTTCTTGGCAACAAGGCAGGTGTTTTGCCACAACTTTTGATTTTCCCAGAGGCTGTTTTGATTTCCCAAATTCCCACCTGGGATATCTGGGCTACCTGGAAATTTGCTAGGTAGTTTTCTTGGGATAATTGGATTCAGTTTGCCATTTGTTCCTTCTGGGAAGTTTTTCCAACCCTTCTCCCTTGGTGCCTGCCGTGGAATTTCCTGGCAGTCTCCCACCCAGGTAGTAACCAGATCCTACCTAGAGTAATTTCTTTGAGACCAGCTATACTGCCATTGTGTATATGCAGGTGGTGGCTCAGGGACGCAGGGGCTCAGTGGCTAAGACACTGAGCTTGTCAATCAGAAATGTCAACAGTTCGGTAGTTCGGATCCCCAGCGCCGCGTAACGGAGTGAGCTCCCGTGACTTGTGCCAGCTTCTGCCAACCTAGCAGTTCGAAAGCATGTAAAACATGCAAGTAGAAAAATAGGAGCCACCTTTGGTGGGAAGGGAACAGCATTTCCGTGCACCTTCGGTGTTGAGTCATGACAGCCACATGACCACGGAGACGTCTTCGGACAGCGCTGGCTCTTCGGCTTTGAAACGGAGATGAGCACCGCCCCCTAGAGTCAGGAACAGCTAGCGAGGGGAACCTTTACCTTATTCTGCCATCCCCTAGAACAGTGTTTCTCAACCTTGGCCACTTGAAGATGTCTGGACTTCAACTCCCAGAATTCCCCAGCCAGCATTCACTGGCTGGGGAATTCTGGGAGTTGAAGTCCAGACATCTTCAAGTAGCCAAGGTTGAGAAACACTGCCCTAGAATTTATTTGCAACTGGAATGTCTTCCGTAACACTTCCAGTGTTTCCTGTTAAAGTTTATATATCCCTGATTTTTTTAAAATCTGGAAGAATAAATAAAACCTACGCTTCATTCCGCCTTCTTATCTACATTACAAAGCTTTTAATGCCTTGACAGTCGTGTTCGTATGTGCTTCCCTCTGCTCTGTATCTAACGCAATTTTACAGGTACTCCTCAGTTTACAACAGTACATTTAGGGACTGTTCAAAGTTGCAATGGCCCTGGGAAAAGGGACTTACGATTGTTGTTCAAAGTTACAACCATTCCAGCATTGCTACGGTCAGCTGCCAAGAGTCTGGATTTCGATCGAGTGACCGTGGGGATGCTACAAATGTCACAAGTGTGAACACACGGTCATAAGTCCCCTTTTTTAGGGCAGTTGCAACTTGGAGTGGTCGCTAAATGAAGTGTCGCAAGTCGAGGAACCAGGTACCACTGTATTTGCCGTTGTCTTCTCAAAGATTTAGTTTGCCTTGTGCCGGTTCCCTTTGAAGTCATTATTGCATTCATCACCGCACAATGGGTTGTGTTTCTTTTGTTCCAGATCCCTGAAAGGGTACAATAATGTGAGAAAAGCAAATCCTTGTGTTGGGCTGGGATGGCACATTCTTTGTTCTTCTACCCATTGATCACAAACTGGAACTCAAGCCAGACAGATTATTTTCCAGCTCAAAGAATTGGGGAGAAGCACAATTCTTTCTCTTTTTCTCTTTTTCTCCCTGTCTGACAAATATATCAGAACTTCCTGCTGTATACACACTCTCTCACACACGGCAGACAGACGGACGGGGGGACGGACGATAGATAGATAGATAGATAGATAGATAGATAGATAGATAGATAGATAGATAGATGATAGATAGATAGATAGACAGACAGACAGACAGACAGACAGACAGACAGACGGATGATAGATAGATGATAGATAGATAGATAAATAGATAGATGATGATGATAGATAGATAGATAGATAAGATAGAGAGATAAGATAGAGATAGATAGAGATAGATAGGTAGGTAGGTAGGTAGGTAGGTAGGTAGGTAGGTAGGTAGGTAGGTAGGTAGATAGATAAGATAGGTAGGTAGGTAGGTAGGTAGATAAATAAGATAGATAGATAGATAGATAGATAGATAGATAGATAGATAGATAGATAGATAGATAGATAGATAGAAGATGATAGATAGATAGATAGATAGATAGATAGATAGATAGATAGATAGATAGAAGATGATAGATAGATAGATACATACATACATACGTACGTACGTACATAGGAGATGTGAGATAGATAGATAGATAGATAGATAGATAGATAGAATGAGAGAGATAAGATAGAGAGATAGAAGATGATGATGATGATAGATAGATAGATAGATAGATAGATAGATAGATAGATAGATAGATAGATAGTGTTTATATATAACACTTAATTACTCCCCTGGTTCAACTGATAAGGGAGGAGAGCTTGTGGCTTAGAGGTTAATACAACTGTCTCATACGTAAAAAGAGCCCAAGTTCGAATCCCAGTAAGGGTATGGCTAGCTGATGAGAGCTAAATAGCTTGAAATAGATCTATACTAGTCTCCCTTCATTTATCAGCACAAATGCAACACAAACCCAGCCCTTCTAGCCCTGCTGAGGTTACCTAGTTGGGTCATGAAACGTCTGCAAGAAAAGCACCAAGCCCAGAGAGCACCAGGGACCCCCACAGTTCAACCCTGAGCTATAGACCTTCTCTTTTATTTCTTATCAGCAAGATATTTAACTGTAGTGTAGTAACCCGAGGAAACCCCTTCGGTTAAAAGCGGACAATTCCAAGACAACCTAAAGAGGACAAAGGTTGCAAATCTAGAAGGAATCTACTTCCTTCTTCAGCAAGAGGAGCTACACAATACACAGCGACACATCACACTTTTGGTCACCAACATATCAATGGACGAATGAATCCTTAATAAATCTCCCCCATTGTTTTGTGACTGTTCCCATTTGAAATCATTCTGCATCAGTCCAACATCATTGCAGGAATACATACATACATACATACATACATACATACATACATACATACATACATACATACACACACACACACACACACACACACACACACACACACACACACATACACACACACATTCCTGAATGCTGTCTTGTATTTTCTAATCACTAGAGTGGGCAATGAGGGGAGGGAGGGAGGGAGGGAGGGAGAAACATTAACCAGTAGGCTTCAATTCCAATTATTTGGAGTCGTCTTCGGCTTTCTGGAAATGCGAGCATTTGTCTTGCCATCTGTTGAGTATTTGGGAAGGAATGCAAATGAGTTTAAAAATATACATTAAATTTACTCTCCATATGGGGTTCCACAGGGAGAAATGTCAGCCCACAACTCTTCTCTCTTTGAATTTTGATCTCATTCACTCTCCACCGTCCAGGCCTTCCGCACAGCCTTGAAGAACTGGCTCACCCGTCAGGCCTGGGGATAAGGACCATTACCCCGCCCGAATGTTGTATGCATGTTGCTTATTATTTTATTATGTGTTGTCGTCTTAGTGCTGTATTCCCCCCTCCCTGGTTTTCTGTGAGCCGCCCTGAGTCCCCTCGGGGAAAAGGGCGGCCTACAAATAAAATCAATTCAATTCAATTCAATTCAATTCATTCAATTGTAGAAATGCAAATAGACCGGCACATTTACAATATTATTTTTATGGCTGGTTGCACGCTCATCCAGATGTTTGGGCTGGATTTGGAATTCTTTTCCACCTATCGAGTCCTTTTCAGGGTCCTGGGATTATTATTTATTTTATGAGATCATCATCATCATCATTATTATTATTATTTCATTAAACATGAAACTCAAGTCAACTGAACTTTCAAAAATGCATTACAAATACCAGTGACTGATGCTAATGGTTGATACGGTTTGCTGCCAGCGTCCTGGGTATCAACCAAGAACCTTCTTAAAATATAAGGTGTTCCGAGTTGCAGTTTTTTGCAGTTCCGCTGGCATGATTGTGGGAAGCTGCAATTTGTTGGTGTATCTTGTAAAATTCATGGACATGGTGCCAAGTGCCCCGATGACAATGGGCATCACTGTTACATGTTTCATCCATAACCGTGTACTTTCGATGGCCAGGTCGCGATATTTCATGATTTTTTCCAGTTCTTTTTCTTCGACTCTGACATCTCCAGGAACAGTGATATCAATGAACTGTATACTTTGGCCCTCCATAACTGTGATATCCGGCGTGTTGTGCTCCAAATGACGATCCGTTTTTATTCGAAAGTCCCACAAGATCTTCACCTTCTCATTTTCGATAACGTTTTCAACTTTATGTTCCCATGACTTTTTGGATATGGGTAAATCATATTTTTTACATGGTGACCAGTGGATGATGATGATGATGATCATCATCATCATCATCATCAACAACAACAACTTCATCATCATCATCATTATTGTAACAATGTGAAATCACAGCTGCCAGCTCTTTAGCTGGTGTTGCCCTTCATATGTATGGAAATCTTCCCCAGAACCGCTTAGTTGCTTCTGAAGAAATTGGCAGCAATTTAGGGCCCATTCAAGCTTTATCCCAAGGATTGTTTCCCTACTATTATTACCCTAATGATTCCTAAACATTTGCCTGAAATTGTAAAAGGCCAAAGAGCCTCTCCTGAAAATCACTCCCTCTCCTACACACAGGACACGATACTGCATGTCCCTTTTTTTTTTAAAAAAAAGGTTCTATTAACTATGTAGTAGAAGATTGCAGTAAACAGAGGAATATTTTCACGACACAATATTTTCTTTTAGAAGGGGCTCTCAGTGCAGATTCAATAGCCAGAAAGGGCACCGCAGAAATTCTGCAAAAGAAAACTTTATTCCAAATACTAAATCAATCTAATTAGCCTCTGTCTGTCTGTCTGTCTGTCTGTCTGTCTGTCTATCTATCTATCTATCTATCTATCTATCTATCTATCTATCTATCTATCTATCTATCTATCTATCTATCCATCCATCCATCCATCCATCCATCCACCCATTCCTGTTTGTCTGTCTGTCTGTCTGTAGCACTGCAGGCTACTTCAGCTGACTGCAGTTCTGCAGTTCGGCTGTTCAAATCTCACCGGCTCAAGGTTGACTCAGCCTTCCACCTTTCCGAGATGGGTAAAATGAGGACCCAGACTGTGAGGGCGATATGCTGACTCTGTAAACCGCTTAGAGAGGGCTGAAAGCCCTATGAAGTGGTATATAAGTCTAACTGCTATTGCTATTGCTATTGTCTGCCTGCCTGCCTGCCTATCTATCATCTATCTATCTATCTATCTATCTATCTATCTATCTATCTATCTCTAATCTATCATCTATCTATCTATCTATCTATCTATCTATCTATCCATCCATCCATCCATCCATCCATCCGTCCATGCACACATCTTAAACATTACAAAGTTACAATGACACTGAAAAAGGTGACTTTTAACTATTTCCCAGACTTACGACCGTTGCTCCATTCCCCGGGGTCACGTGACCAAAATTCAGAAGCTTGGCAATGGACTCGCATTTGTGAGTGTTTGCAGTGTCCCGGGGGGGGGGGGGTGTCACGCGATTCCCTTTTTGCGATCTTCTGACCAGCCAAGCCAACGGGGAAACCAGATTCACTTAACAACCGGGCTACTCACTTAACAACAGCAGTGATTCCCTTAGCAGCCGGGGTGAGAAAAAGTCGTAAGATGGGGCAAAACTCCCTTCACAACAGTTTGGCTTATTCTGGCTGGTTGTTCTCTGGAATCATGGCGAACCCTAAAATGCTAAAGCAGTGTTTCTCAACCTTGGCCACTTGAAGATGTCCGGACCTCAACTCCCAGAATTCCCCAGCCAGCATTCGCTGGCTGGGGAATTCTGGGAGTTGAAGTCCGGACATCTTCAAGTGGCCAAGGTTGAGAAACACTGTGCTAAAGAAACACCGGCGTATCGAAGCACCTGATCTCTTGCAAAGCACTCAGGAAGAACCTGTCTACGTCTCTGTACTCAACCATGGGGAAATAATCTCATGCAGGAAGGGAAATTTGTATGCCTGACAGATCCTTGGATGCAATCATGTTATCGCTCTCCTTGACTCTCATAAAATATCTCCCCCAATTGTCCTGACTTCAGAATTCATTCTGTACAAACCTTCACTACAGCAGGACTATTTAGTCAGGCTTGAGTAGGGGGAGATGGCTGCTGAATCCCATCCCCCTCTGCTTAAGGCAGGGATTTATTTATGAGGCTTGCAAACCTCCCCAATTATACCTGAGCCCAAATAGACACGTCCTTGACAGGTGGATTTTCTAGCCCCACTTCAACCCATGGAAGGAAGGAAGGAAGGAAGGAAGGAAGGAAGGAAGGAAGGCAGGAAGGCAGGAAGGAAGGAAGGCCACCATGGGTGGTTGAGGCCCCTGTCAGTTGGGTCTCCTTGTTTTGAAGTCCATCATCCTGACCCTGAGCTTCAATCTTCTCTCTTGTCAATTATTTATATGGTAATATTATTCTCTGCCTTGCCATCTCGGGCCACGGAGAACAGGGGTGGATGTCCTTAGGAAGAAGAAGAGCCACGCCTGTCCTCCATGCTCCTTGAGACAAAAGAGATCCAGATGACAGAAGACAGGTCACCTTCTCAAGGAACTGAGAAGTTCCTCCTCAAGGCGTGTCTTCTCAAAGCCTAAAGTTTGCATCTGATCAAAGCAACTAGAGTTGTACTTCCATGGGTGCGGCCTCTAAAGGCATTCACCATCTTCTACACCTTCTTGGTTTGTCCTCTCAACCACGAATCCAAGATAAGAGAATAACAGAGTTGGAAGGGACCTTGGAGGTCTTCTAGTCCAACCCTCTGCTCAAGCAGGAGACCCTCCACCATTCCAGACAATTGATTATCCAGTCTCTTCTAAAAAAACCTTCAGTGGTGGAGAAGGGAGGGAGGGAGGAGGAAAGGAAGGAAGGAAGGAAAACAGCATAACAGAATAACAGAGTTGGAAGGGACCTTGGAGGTCTTCTAGTCCAACCCTCTGTTCAAGCAGGAGACCCTCCACCATTCCAGACAATTGATTATCCAGTCTCTTCTAAAAAAACCTTCAGTGGTGGAGAAGGGAGGGAGGGAGGAGGAAAGGAAGGAAGGAAGGAAAACAGCATAACAGAACAACAGAGTTGGAAGGGACCTTGGAGGTCTTCTAGTCCAACCCTCTGCTCAAGCAGGAGACCCTCTACCATTCCAGATCAATGGCTCTCCAGGCTTTTCTTAAAGTGGTGGAGCACCCACAACTTCTGAAGGCAAGACCTTGACAGGACAGGACACGACAAGACAGAAAAACCGTGACCCGTCAAATGCGCGCACGTCAAAAGCGCACTGACCAAACCGCGGCGAAAAAACAGCGAGGACGAAATCGCGCCCACAGTAGCGCGCCGATAAATGCGCACCAATGAAAGTGCGATTAGGGTTAAGGTAAGGGTTAGGGTTAGGGTTACGTTTAGGGTTAGATTTAGGGTATTACGTTGTTTTCGCGTTGTTTCTTGATGGCGCGCATTTATCAGCGCACTTCTGTGGGTGTGATTTCATCCTCGCTGTTTTCTCGCCGCGCATTTGTCGGTGAACCCAGAAAAACCAATCAACAAGGCTGACTGGGGAATTCTGGGAGTTGAAGTCTATACATCTTAAAAGTGATCCAGGTTGAGAAACATACAACTATGAGTTTAATGACCCTTCAAAGCGACAGCTGAATTGATGGCCACCCTGTGGCCACATGACCCAAAGCTGAGCTCTTGTCAACTGGCCCGCATTGATAACAGTTGCAGCATCCTACCCGTAGGATGACACGATCGCTTTTTGGGGATCTCCCCAGCCAATTTCCGACATGCAAAAGTTGATTGAGAAAACCCAGTATGCTTAATGACCTTCGGCTGGCTTAACAACCGTAGCCATTCGCTGAACAATTGTGTGCAAAATTGGTCATAAAAATTGGACACGATGACTTAACAACGGCCTCGCTGCGGGTCGTAAGTTGAGAACCATCTGTAGATGATTGCTTGCTGCCTCCAAAGTCCGTTCTTTTTTCTTCAATTGATCCTTACACACGTGAGAATGGCAGCAGTTGATCCCTACAGATCCAGGGTCTCCAAGCTTGGCAACTTTAAGGCTCGAGGACTTCAACTCCATCCCCTGGAGACAGCAGAATAGAAGAGAGAGACTTCAGAAAACTCTGGGAGTTGAAGCCCACGAGCCTTAAAGTTGCCAAGGTTGGAGACCCCTGCTCTAGATGGGAGGGGAAACCATTGGCCGATGCTCTTGAACCACAACCACAACAGCAAAAATCGAAGCAAAATCTATGCTGCACAAGAGTTCCTTTGATCCCAGCCTCATATTTCTAAGAATGTGGGGTGTGTCAGGAAACTCCTGAGCATTAATAAAAAAAATATGTATGACTAAGCTCCAAGTCCTTTTATAACAGGTTGCCTCCAACAGCTTTCTGTCTGGGCCGATTCCTTCCTTCCTTCCTTCCTTCCTTCTTTCCTTCCTTCCTTCCCCCCCCCCCCCCCCCGTTGAGCTCCCTCCTTTGTGTGAGTCCGAGCAGCAGCCCTAAGGGACACCCCCGAGTCCCAATATCGTACATTTAAGGCAGGTCATGATTTCAACGTTAACCAGATGGCTAATCGGCCTCCTGCTCATTTGCCCCAGGCAACCATTTTGAAGGAAGGAATAAATATCTCTCACCCTGGAAACCATCAAACGGCACTATTGCGATTTCATCCGTGGTGGGGGGACCTACACACACACAGACACACAGACACAGACACACGAGAATGGCAGCAGTGCTTAAAATAGGTAGCTGTGAGGAGGGGGGGATGTATTAAAACCCTGTATAAAAACAATCTTGAGTCCTCTTTTTTTTCACAAGGGGCCACAGTTCCTCTGCCCAGTTGAGGCCCATCGAAATGGGTGGGTGGGAGGAGAACACGAGAAGGTCAATGAATGAAACCACTAAAAATATTTTATTGGGTGCTTCAGCCTTCAGCTTAATGGAATCTCGAGCCCCAGTTTTAGGGAATGCAAACTGAATCTTCTGCCCTCGCTGTCATTAAACGCTTCCTATGAAAATGGCATGGAAATAGTTGGCTCATTGCCCCACAGAAGATGCGCAGGGAAGGGTGGGGAAATCTCCCCTCTTGTCATTGCCTTCCAGAGGAAAGAAAAACCCACACTGTCCCCCTTTGCTTTCCCCAAGACCTCCCCATTCACGTAAGCGTTGGGTTTAATCACCCGCTCAACAACATCACCATCTTTATTGCAATCGCTTGAGAGACGTTTCCCCCCCCTCAACCTCTTTAAAACAGCAATTCTGATGCTGCGCTGCCTACTACTTCCCATTGTGACAATCCTCAACAACAATGGCAGTGCTTTTGTTGCTGTCCCTCCGAGGTCTCCCTACCAGAAGACACCAGAAATAAGGACTGCAGGTCCAAAGCTCTTGAGGGAAGGCCCTCTCCTCTCTGAAGAGTTGCCGGATATCTAGGACAATGTTTTCTCCCTTTCTCACTCGAATTAACTTCTGGGGGTCCCTAAGGGATTAGGGTGGGAGAGAAGTCTAATTGATAAATGTAAATTTGAAATGATGTCCAGCATTTTGATACTCAACGGCTGGTCTTCTCTTCAATCCAGATTCCCCTTTAACCTCACTTACTCTTCCATTCCCCCAACAACCCAATTCCCATTCGTTTCATCTTCCCCTTATCTATCCACGCCAATCTTTCCCTCTTTCCTTTCATCTCTTGTCTTCTTCTTTTGCAGAAGAATGCCCAGATCCAGACTGACCCATTGATGGATTGGGCAAAGGGGAAGGGTTGAAAGTGCCCATGGACTCAAGGGGAGAGAATTCAGGGGTTTGGGGACAATCTGGAAAAATGAGGTGGGACCGGACAGAGAAGGTCCTTATTCCATGAGTTCTTAGAGTCAGTGTTTCTCAACCTTGGCAGCTTGAAGATGTCCGGACTTCAACTCCCAGAATACTGGCTGGGGAATTCTGGGAGTTGAAGTCCGGACATCTTCAAGTTGCCAAGGTTGAGAAACACTGCCTTAGATGGTCCTTGGTTTGGAAGGTAGGACAATGGAGAAGAAGACAGAAGGCAGAGAGATTCTCCCTGCTTTTATCCTCACTTGGATACTTCCCACCACAAGGACTGATGTGCTTTGGAGATCTGGTGATCCATGAGTCTCCCACCTCCCCATGCATGGTGGGACTAAATGTCATCTAGGCTAGATTGTGCTCAATGTGCAAAGGGGAAACTGAGCCCCTGGCCTTATGAGGGGAAGAGGCAGAAGGCTCGACAATGGGGGAGAAGATTTGGTGCTTGGTTTTCAGATGCACCACATCAAACATCACCCCGAACGCTAATAAATCACAAGTTGTGTTTCTCGGTCACAGAATGGCCTGAGAACGATAAAAGCCCACAATGTGTACATCACATGCATTTATTCATGATCCAGAAAAGCCAGACGGAGGGTTTCAAACTTGGAAGTTTGATTCAAGTCTTCCACGGACTCATGCATGACTCTCGGCCTGAAATAAGGTATAAACAAGAAACCAACACAACCTCCTAGTTTATTTTTTTAGTTCCTGCAAGATCCAACCTCAAAAACAGAGAGGCAAAGCTGATGTGGCCACAATTAGCACAGGGAGCTTCCTGTCACTCACTCATCACAAACTCTTGAGCCTGACAGGAGGATCTTTGCCACCTTGGGCTTCATGCGCTAACAGGCACAGGAGGGTTGTCCAATGCGAATCCAAACACGATCCTTAACTTCAGTCCTCCGGCATCCTGGCTCCCTCTCCCTCCCTCCTCTCTTTCCCCCCCTCTCTCTTTCTCTCTCTCCCTCCTTCTCTCTCTCTCTTCTTTCTCTCTCTTTCCCTTTCTCTCTCTCCCTTTATCTCTCTCTCTCTCTTGATTTCTCTCTCCCTCTTTCTCTCTCCCTTTCTCTCTCTTTCCCTTTCTCTTTCTCCATTTCTCTCTCTTCTTTCTGTCTCTTTCCCTTTTTCTCTCTCCCTCTTTCTCTCTCTTCTTTCTGTCTCTTTCCCTTTTTCTCTCTCCCTCTTTCTCTCTCCCTTTCTCTCTCTCTCTCTTGATTTCTCTCTCTCCCTTTCTCTTTCCCTTTCTCTCTTCCTCTCTCTCTCTCCCTCTCTCTCCCTCCCTCTCTCTCCTCTTTCTGTCTCTTTCCCTTTTTCTCTCTCCCTCTTTCTCTCTCCCTTTCTCTTTCCCTTTCTCTTTCTCTCCCTTTCTCTCTCCCTCTCTCTCTTTCCCTTTCTCTCTCTCCCGCTCTCTCTCTCCCCCCCTTTCTCTCTTCTTTCTGTATCTTTCCCTTTTTCTCTCTCCCTCTTTCTCTCTCCCTTTCTATCCCCCTCCCTCTCACTTTCCACCTCTCCCTCCCCTTCTCTCCCCCCCCCACTCTCTTTGCTTTCTTAACCACAGAGCCTGGCTGAGTGGCAAAGCCATAACTAGCCTGCCTCGCGCTTGGGGGTGACGCCTCAAGAAAAGGGGAGTCTCTTGTCACCCCAAAGGCTCTCCGGGAAGGCAGGAAGGAATAACAGCCCCGCTGATTTCTTTGCAATTTGTTTGGGGGGGGGGAATGCCGCCGCTTCCCCGTTCTTTTTTTCCCCTTTCCTTTCCTTTTCTTCCGAACGCCCGGCGCGCAGCTCGCTACTCTTTGGACTGAACAGCTCCCTCCTCCTCCTCCCCCGCGGTCCCTTTCTCCTCCGCGCGCCTCACACAAAGCGGCGCTTTCAGCCTGGAAATTGAAAGTCTGGGTCTACGGGGGGAACTCCTGTACAAAGACACACACACAGACCCTCCTCGGAAGCAGGGAAGGAGGGAAGGGAAGGAGGGAAAGAATCTTCCTGCCGCGACAGAAAGCGCAAGATTCGGTGCCGAAGCGCAGAACTAAAAGTGAGCCGGGACCAAGCGACCCCCCTCGCTTCGCGCCCCGGCTCTTCCCGAGACTTCAACGGAGAAGGCGAAGAAGGCGAGGCAGGCGGGTGGTTTTCTTACCTTGGTCCTCATGGGAGAAAGGAGCCCTTCCATTTTGCCTTCCTCTTCATGCCAGCCCCTTTGGGTCTTCAACTTGGTCCCTCCGGGTCTCCCTTCAAGTAGCCCATCCGGAGGAGTCACAATGCAGCCGCGGCTCCTTGCAGAGGAGCGGCCGCCCACCTGCTCCCTTCCCCAAGCCCCTCGCGCGAGGGAAGCGGCGATGTTTCTACGGGAGCCTCCCTGCCACTCACTCTCACTCTCACACACACACACTTACACACCCTCCTTCCCTCCCCTTCGCTCGCTGCATAAAGGCGCCCGCAGCAGCTCCGCAACCAGCCTTCCTGGCAAGCTCTCGCGCGCCGTGCGCGGGACCTGCTCGGCTCCCGAAGGGGGTGACCCCAAAAGCAGAGGAAGAAAGAGAGGAGCCTTGCCTCTGAGCATACAGGGAGTGCGCCTTCTCTTGGGTCTCCTCCAAGCAAATGCGTGAGGAGCATCTCTTAACTAGACAATAACTTTCTCCTAAACCTTTTGTTTCTCCTTTGCTCTGAAGAACGGGACCGTTTGCAGCCAATGTCTGAAACAAAGATTAGTCCATCTGAGGGATCCTCTGAGCTTGCAGACATTTCACTACCCAGCTAGGTAACGCCATCAGTGATGAAAGGGAGTTGAGTTGGGTGTGCAGAGAGGAGGAGGAGGATGGGTGTGTGTGTTCCTTGGTGGTTCCATTAGAGCTTCCATTAGAGTTCCAATGGAGCTTGGTTCCATTATTGCAGATGTTTCATAACCCAAACTAAGTCACATCTACACACTGTGCAGAAGAGACAATCAACAAAGCCCAAAGGGGGACAAAAAGACCTCAAAGACTTTCCCCCACCAGCGATAAGCACCCCAGATGAGCATAGACGAACCCCAAGATTATCACCAAAACTAACGATCAAGTAAACAATACATCAAGGAACTGGCGAAGAAGTCAACAGTAAACAGGCTAACTAAAGAACCTGCAAGAGAATCCCCACCACCAACAACAGGACAAGGCACTAGATCAGTGTTTCCCAACCTTGGCAACTTGAAGATGTCTGGACTTCAAGTCCCAGAATGCGAATGCTGGCTGGGGAATTCTGGGACTTGAAGTCCAGACATCTTCAAGTTGCCAAGGTTGAGGAACACGGCACTAGATAGAACATAAGATGGGAGCAAACATCTGCAAGAAAACCACCAAGCTCAAAGAGCACCAAGGACCCCACAGTCCTCCTCCTCCTCCTGTCTTCTTCTAGCACTGAAGATGTTATCAAGTTTGGGTAATGGAACATCTGCAAGCAAACAACCAGCCTCAGAGAGCCGCAAGGACCCCACAGTCCTCCTCCAACCCACTCCCTTCTAGACTGATGGCATGACCTAATTCGGGTAATAAAACACCTGCAAGAAAATAACCACGCCCAGAGACCACCAAGGACCCCACATTTCAACCCTGAGCTACAGATAATCTCAGGTTATTGGTAGCCCATCTTGAGCTTAAGAACACAACTTCTGCTACTCCTCAAGCAGAGGATTGTGTGAAGGGAGGAGGTTGGGCAGCTCCCGGTGGTTACACACTTCACCCAAGGCGGTTGGTGCGATCCCAATGATAAGGGCTGTAACTGTGTGTCGACCACCCTGGAGTTAAGGTTGTGGAGATTCATAGGACTTGTGAGACAGAATGCACACCGGTGTGAAGCCAGGGAGAGTAAATTTGTTCCTTTCGGCCAAGAAATCTTTTTGTGGATGAAGGAGGGAGAGAGGTAGCAATAGCAATAGCACTTAGACTTATATACCGCTTCCTAGGGCTTTCAGCCCTCTCTAAGCGGTTTACAGAGTCAGCATATTGCCCCCAACAACAATCCGGGTCCTCATTTTACCCACCTCGGAAGGATGGAAGGCTGAGTCAACCCTGAGCCGGTGAGATTTGAACCGCCGAACTGCAGAACTGCAGTCAGCTGAAGTAGCCTGCAGTGCTGCATTTAACCACTGCGCCACCTCGGCTCCTAAGAAAACACCTAGTAGTAAGAATGAGTTGGTCTAATGCTGATACAGAGATATTTAACACAGACCCAAATTAAACCCTCCCTGTTCGTATTCACTGCTCAGAGTGCCTTGAAGCGTTTGTAGAACCAGAAAAGTAGGGTATATTTTCAGCAATAAGCACAATTGATATATTGGGGACTCAACATAGAACTGCATAGAACCAGGGGTGACATTCAGCAGGTTCAGACAGGTTCTGGAGAACCGGTAGCGGAAATTTTGAGTAGTTTGGAGAACCGGCAAATGCCGCCTTTGGCCTAAACCTTGTGTTTGACATCTAGACCATTTCACACAAATGGCTGTCCGGTCTCTTCTTGAACTCCTCCAGTGTTGGGGCATTCACAACTTCTGGAGGCCAGTTGTTCCACTGGTTAATTGTTCTCACTATCAGGAAATTCCTCCTCAGTTCTAGGTTGCTTCTCTCCTTGATTAGTTTCCACCCATTGCTCCTTGTCCTGCCCTCGGGTGCCTTGGAGAATAGCTTGACTCCCTCTTCTTTGGGGCAACCCCTGAGATACAGGAAGGAAGGAAGGTGGGAAGGAAGGAAAGAAGGAAGAAAGGAGAGAAGGAAGAAAGGAAGGACGGTGGGAAGGAAGGAAGCAGAGAAGAAAGGGAGGGAGGGAGGAAGCAAGGAGAGAAGGAAGGAAGGAGAGGAGGAGGGAAGGAAGGAGAGAAGGAAGGGAGGAGAGAAGGAAGGATCTCTCCTTGATTACTTTCCACCCATTGCTTCTTGTCCTGCCCTCCGGTGCCTTGGAGAATAGCTTGACTCCCTCTTCTTTGGGGCAGCCCCTGAGATATTGGAAGACTGCTATCCTGTCTCCCCTGGTCCTTCTTTTCTCCAGTCTGAAAATTTGCTATTTTCCAACCCTTTTTGTTTTGCACAGGCCAGAAGAGAACTTTCTTGGCTCCACACATATGTCCAATATTTGGTTTTACATCCACAATGTGCCAACTGCATCTATCGCTGAAGGACTTTCCAATCTCAAAAGAGGCTTTGCAGCAAATAAGCCACATTGAACTAACTTCAATTCCTCTCCCAGCTTAGTTACAGAGCCTGAAGTAGGCAACGGTTTGTGGAGTAGTGATAAGCACAAATCTCCTCCTGACGGGGTTAGAAAAACGAAAACTTTTGAGATCTGGCTGAGTATAAATTCTGAACTTTATACTAGTAACTCTTCCTTATCTTACCATGGTTCCTTATCTCAGAATGAAGATATCCTTCCTAGCCGTGTTAATCTTTGTGGAGGGCAGAGCCTCTCACCCAATTAAGGCTGTCACTTTATCTGATTGAAAGCTCATTAAAAAATTACCGAAAATTATACAGTGAGATGTAAGTAACATCGTGATTAAGAGCAGGAGCTGTAAGCCGGAAAAATCCCAGATTAAACTCTGAACTCTAAAATGGCAGAAAGTTGGGTTGACTTTCAAGAGTCGCTGCGAGATGAAGATAACTGATGGGCACCGTAGAGGATTTGCAACGTTTAATAAATATATAAATGGTGTAGCTCAGTGGTTCCCAAACTTGGCAACTTTAAGACTTGTGGACTTCAACTCCCAGAATTCTCCAGCCAGCTCTGCTGGGAGTTGAAGTCCACAAGTCTTAAAGTTGCCAAGTTTGGGAACCACTGGTGTAGCTTGATTAATATCACACTTGACAAGGCACTATATAAATGCTAGAAACACATCAGGGAATTTACAGTTTCTTTCTTAAGGATCCTAGAAGAAGCGTCTTCAAAATCTGGCCAATAACACAATAAAACTTTGCAGAAATGCTATTCCATTGACTTATAACTTTGAGACATACCTAACAATTTGCCAAATTTAAAGTTTTGGACACACATTATTCTGGCCTGCCAAGGACCAATGGAGCTGGCAGCAGATTCGGACAGTGAGGAGGTTGGGGAGGAAGATGGGCCAGTCCTGGGGTCTGGGGAAGGCTCGGATGAGGGCTCTGTGTTGGAGGCAGAGAGGGGGCCAGGGCCGTCTGACAGTTATCAGCTGCCTTCGGAGTCAGACATCAGTGAGGCAGAAGAACAGCTGGAGCCTGTTCCCCGTGTGCACCTGCGCAGAACTGCCAGAATAAAAGAACAGCTCAGAAATCAGGGTCGACTTGGGAGTAAAGCCACAGGTGGACGGTGAATGGCCCCTCCCATGGGAAATAAAAGAGGAGTGAAAGGGGAGGGGGCTTTTGCAGGAAACCATTCATTCATTAGCTTCGTTTCAGGAGTGTGAAGATCTGTCCCTGAATCTCAGAGACTCTGTGCCTAGCCTTTCCTTACACAGCACCTCATTTGGAAAATATTTAATGGCAGCTTTCCAAGATAGATAAGGTCTGTGGTCATAAATACGCCTTTGAAAGACTGTTTGCCAGGCCTTGGCTGAAGGTGAAGGAGAGGAATTCACATTTGTTTAATAAAAGGGGTTTTGCTAGGATCAGGAATCTGCCTTGTGCTTTTTGGGGAAGTATGGTCAGAACACACCAGGGTTCCCCCGCCTCCCGGCCCCAGATTGCCTAACCATTTGCCTTCTCTTCCTCTTGTATTCGAAGAGGGAAGGTAGAACAATAAATATTTGTCTATGGAAAGGATTTTACCTGGAAAACACACAAATTGTGACAGGTTCCTTATTTTCTGTGTATAATGGCATTTCTTAAGAAAGATTAGTTTAAAAATCAAAATAAATATACACACATTCTGTAATCCAAGGAAACAAACCACATTCAGCTCCCTCTGAAATTAGAGGAACAACAGTTTCTCCGCTAAGGTAGTCCTCAACTTACAACAAATCTTTTTACCGGCCGTTCAAAGTTACAACGGCACTGATAACAGGGACTTACGACCATTTTTCACAGCTGTGACCGTTGCAACCTCCCCACAGTCATGTGATCAAAATCCAGAAGCTTGGGAACTGACTCATACCTACGACGGTTCTGGAGTCTCGGGAGTCATGTGATATCCCCTTTTGCGACCTCCTGACAAGCAGCCAATGGGGGGAGCCAGATTCGCTTAATGGCCGAGTTACTAGCTTAACAACTGCAGTGATTCACTTAACAACTGCGGCAAGAAAGGACGTAAAACGAGGCACAACTCACAAGAAAATTTTTCAGTTAGCAGCATAAAATTTGGGCTCAGTTGTGGTCCTATGTCAAGAACTATTTGCAGTCTTAAACCAAAGAGCATTTTCTGCATTCAGATTGCTTGCCACATAAGAGTATTTAAAAGCCCTTCAAGAGTGCGAACAAAGATTGGTCTTTTCGTCCTTCGTAATGATGATATTTATATTTCTGGGATTTCTAACCCACTTTATAAAATGTATGACGCGATACATAATTTACACAGGTACTCCCAAAACTGATTGGAAAAGATCAAGAGTAATAGCCTTAAAAGAAAATATTTCAGGAACGCTAGAGATGGAACACACACACACACACACACACACTTCTGCCCAACTCGAAGCAAACACCAATCTCTCTCTCTCTCTCGAGATAATTAGTGCATCTTGAAATCCTCCAACTCATTTAAATGAAAGAAGGCTTCACTGATTTGAAGATTTCAGACTAGCGAGATCCTGTCAAGGCAAACGTTTGCAAATCCATGGCCCTCCAGAGAACCAGTAGCTTATCAAATCTGCCTCTTCCCAGCTAGGAGACAAGGAATTTTGTTCTTGCTAGTTGCGAAGTTGTGTCCGACCCATTGCAACCCCATGGACCACGTTCCTCCAGGCCTTCCTGTCCTCTACCATCCCCTGGAGTCCATTTAAGCTCACACCAACTGCTTCAGTGACTCCATCCAGCCACCTCCTTCTCTGCCGTCCCCTTCTTCTTCTTTTGCCCTCCATCGTTCCCAGCATGAGGCTCTTCTCCAGGGAGTCCTTCCTTCTCATTAGGTGGCCAAAGTACTTGAGATAGATAGATAGATAGATAGATAGATAGATAGATAGATAGATAGATAGATAGATAGATAGACAGACAGACAGACAGACAGACAGACAGACAGACAGACAGACAGACAGACAGACAGACAGACAGATAGATAGATGTTGTGAGTTGCAAAGTCATGTCCAATCCATCGTGACCCCATGGACAACGTTCCTTCAGGCCTTCCTGTCCTCTACCATCCCCTGGAGTCCACTGAAGCTCATGCCTTCTGCTTCGGTGACTCCATCCAGCCACCTCCTTCTCTGCCGTCCCCTTCTTCTTCTTTTGCCCTCCATCGTTCCCAGCATGAGGCTCTTCTCCAGGGAGTCCTTCCTCCTTCTCCTTAGGTGGCCAAAGTCTTTGAGTTTCATCCTCGGGATCTGTCCTTCTAAAGAGCAGCCAGGGTGGATCTCCTCTAGGACTGACCGCTTGGATGGCCTTGCAGTCCAAGGGACTCAATGCAGGAGTCTTCTCCTCCAGCACCAGAGTTCAAAGGCCTCCATTCTTTGGCGCTCAGCTTTCCTTATGGCCCAACCTTCACAGCCATCCGTTGCAACTGGGAAAACCACACCCTTGACTAGATGCATTTTTGTTGGCAGGGGGATGTCTCTGCTTTTTAGGATGCTGTCTAGATTTGCCATCGCTTTCCTCCCCAGGAGCAAGCCTCTTCTGATTTCTTGGCTGTAGTCCCCATCTGCGGTGATCTTGGAGCCCAGGAAAATGAAACCAGTCACTACCTCCATTTCTCCCCTGTCTATTTGCCAGGAATTGAGAGGGCCGGATGCCATGATCTTAGTTTTCTTAATGTTGAGTTTCAAGCCGCATCAAGAGGCTCTTTAGTTAATTGTTACGACACTTTAAAAAGTAACCCATGACCGTATTACGACCATTGCAGCATTCCCGTGTTCACATGATCGAAATCCAGACACTCGGCAAGTGACTCATATTTATGACGGTTGCAATGTGTTGATCGGGTTATGAGGTCCCCTTTATGTGACCTTCTGACAAGCAAAGTTAATGGATTCACTTAACAACCTTGTTACTAACTTAACAACTGCAACGATCATCATCGTCCACATAACCATTGTGGCAAGAAAGGTCTTAAAATCGGCCACAACTCACTTAACAAATGTCTCACTCAGCAACACACATTTCAAGCTCAATTGTGGCCATAAGTCAAAGACTACCTGTATAGCCCTTGTATATTTGCGATAGAAATTTCAGAGAGGTGAAGATATCACTGAATTCAACTCCGGTTGTAAATCTGGAACATTTTATCATATGTGGTGGACAATTTCCCTAGGCTAGGAAATATTGGCTTAAAATTAAGGATTGGCTGGGAGGAATCACGGAACAGAGGACAGCATTGGAACCAGAATTATGTTTATTAGGTATACTAGACCCAGAGATGGGTAAGAAATATCAATATGTAACATTGCACATACTAACCGCTCGCAATTGGGCAAAATTGGAAAGAAAAAACTATCCCCCCAGATGAAATGGGGGGGAATTAGGAAGATACTCAAATCTGCTGAAATGGACAGGATAACCCTGGAGTTAAAAGAAAGAAGAGTGAGACTTATAAAATTTGGAGTAGGCTGTGCAAGTGGTTAGAGAACAGAAGCCAAAACAAGGAATAAAAGTTTTTAAAACTATTGATTATACTACGAAGAAAAATGTATACATGTAAAATTTGATTATAAGCCTTATATTATTATAGTATAATATAATTCTTACATTACCACTAGAATTGTTAAAAAAAACTACGAGAAGGCAATAATTGAATAACTACAAAAGCAGAATATGCATGCTGATAAGGGAAGCTGTAAAATTATATTATATGGCAGTGTTTCTCAACCTTGGCAACTTGAAGATGTCTGGACTTCAGCTCCCAGAATTCCCCAGCCAGCATTCGCTGGCTGTGGAATTCTGGGAGTTGAAGTCCAGACATCTTCAAGTTGCCAAGGTTGAGAAACACGGTTATATGGTTATATTGCCTGTTTGTTATTTTTATCTGTTTTGTATTCGTTTTTGTATTTTCTCTTGGGTTTTTTTCTTTTTCTTTGTTTTTTTTTGCTTGTGGTTTTTAAACTTGAAAATATTTTTAAAAAATTAAAAAAAAAAATAAACTCCGATCTTTAATACGGTGTACATCCTGGCCTTAATAGCAGTCTGGCCCTTATTCCAAGCAGCAGGCTTAATTTCCAACATGCAGGCATGCTGTCGATCAGAATTTAATTTTATTGATTAATTTATTCTACTGGTCTAGCCACCGATCTCACAGCAGGGATTTTGGGTGGTGGGGAATCAAGATTCACCTCCTTGCACCTCAATGCCAGGACAATGGGACGGCTGTTGTGCAATACAGCCACAATGATGTCATGTTGCTCGCTTCCCCACCCACCCCCCTTCTAATGGATGAGCGACAAGAAGATAATCACCTTTCCAAAGAGCCCCCAGGCAGAATAAGCCCGTCTGAGCCCAGGTCAGACGGGGAACATTATCCTGGTAGGTCAAGCCATTCGGCCTCATTCCGACAGCTTTGAGCCTCAGTGCCATTAGGAAGATGGTGGAGGGTGATTTATATAAAGACAAAGCTTTTTTCACGCCCTTCCTTGAAGTTGGCATGTTGTTACGGCTTTCTCCCGGCGTATCTTCCACTTCCACCCCACCACCTTCCCTTCCCAAAGCCTTAAGATAGAAACTCAAAGTGACAAGAAAGTTATTATTCTATTCTGCGCTGTGCTATTCTAATTCTAGTCTATTCTATTCTATTCTTTTCCTGCTGTGCTGTGGTATTCTAATTCTATTCTATTCTATTCTTTTCCTGCTGTGCTGTGCTTTGCTATTCTAATTCTAATTCTATTCTATTCTATTCTATTCTATTCTAATTCTATTCTATTCTATTCTTTTCCTGCTGTGCTGTGCTTTGCTATTCTAATTCCTATTCTATTCTATTCTACTCTTTTCCTGCTGTGCTGTGCTTTGCTATTCTAATTCTAATTCTATTCTATTCTATTCTATTCTATTCTTTTCCTGCTGTGCTGTGGTATTCTAATTCTATTCTATTCTATTCTTTTCCTGCTGTGCTTTGCTATTCTAATTCTAATTCTATTCTATTCTAATTCTATTCTATTCTTTTCCTGCTGTGCTGTGCTTTGCTATTCTAATTCCTATTCTATTCTATTCTATTCTTTTCCTGCTGTGCTGTGCTGTGCTTTGCTATTCTAATTCTAATTCTATTCTATTCTATTCTATTCTTTTCCTGCTGTGCTGTGGTATTCTAATTCTATTCTATTCTATTCTTTTCCTGCTGTGCTTTGCTATTCTAATTCTAATTCTATTCTATTCTAATTCTATTCTATTCTATTCTTTTCCTGCTGTGCTGTGCTTTGCTATTCTAATTCCTATTCTATTCTATTCTATTCTTTTCCTGCTGTGCTGTGCTGTGCTTTGCTATTCTAATTCTAATTCTATTCTATTCTATTCTATTCTATTCTTTTCCTGCTGTGCTGTGGTATTCTAATTCTATTCTATTCTATTCTTTTCCTGCTGTGCTTTGCTATTCTAATTCTAATTCTATTCTATTCTAATTCTATTCTATTCTATTCTTTTCCTGCTGTGCTTTGCTATTCTAATTCTAATTCTATTCTATTCTAATTCTATTCTATTCTATTCTTTTCCTGCTGTGCTGTGCTTTGCTATTCTAATTCCTATTCTATTCTATTCTACTCTTTTCCTGCTGTGCTGTGCTTTGCTATTCTAATTCTAATTCTAATTCTATTCTAATTCTATTCTATTCTTTTCCTGCTGTGCTGTGCTTTGCTATTCTAATTCCTATTCTATTCTATTCTATTCTATTCTATTCTATTCTATTCTATTCTATTCTATTCTATTCTACTCTTTTCCTGCTGTGCTGTGCTTTGCTATTCTAATTCTAATTCTAATTCTATTCTATTCTAATTCTATTCTATTCTATTCTATTCTTTTCCTGCTGTGCTTTGCTATTCTAATTCCTATTCTATTCTATTCTACTCTTTTCCTGCTGTGCTGTGCTTTGCTATTCTAATTCTAATTCTATTCTATTCTAATTCTATTCTATTCTAATTCTATTCTATTCTTTTCCTGCTGTGCTGTGCTTTGCTATTCTAATTCCTATTCTATTCTATTCTACTCTTTTCCTGCTGTGCTGTGCTTTGCTATTCTAATTCCTATTCTATTCTACTCTTTTCCTGCTGTGCTGTGCTTTGCTATTCTAATTCTAATTCTATTCTATTCTATTCTTTTTCTGCTGTGCTTTGCTATTCTAATTCTAATTCCATTCTATTCTTTTTCTCCTGTGCTTTGCTATTCTAATTCCTATTCTATTCTATTCTATTCTATTCTTTCTGTGCTGTGCTGTGCTGTTCTGTTCTATTCTTTTCTATTCTATTCCTTCTTCTCTTTCTTCTCTTCTAATTTTCTTTTATTTCTCCTCTCCTCTCTTGCCACCTGCCACAACACAAGTTACAAAGGCAACGTAATCGACTGTAAGTAACCACACTGATTTTAACTGAATAACAGAATAACAGAGTTGGAAGGGACCTTGGAGGTCTTCTAGACCAACCCCTCGCTCAAGCAGAAGACCCTATGCCCTTTCAGACAAAGGGTTGCCCAATCTCTTCTTAAATCTCTTCTCAGATCCCCCTTTTGGGTGAGCGTTGTGCGTTTTGTGCTTAAAAGGACTCTAATCAGGACTCAATGCTCCGTCCTCATGATTTAGTGTCCGGTAACCAGATAGCCCACAGGGGATACGACACAATGCTTTCATCCAACAGCACAAAAACCATTTTGTTCTACTGGGCGGTAAATGAATGTGATTCATGCTGAAATTCAAGAGAAGTTCTCAGATGCCGCAGATACATCCCTCGCCCCATCATGTTGATTCAAGGCCTGTTTTGTCTTTTGCAATTATTTGTTAGTTTGGTTTATTTCTTTTTCCCAGGGCTCTAAGTTGACTTACGTGGCAACCTTCACCCTCTGGTGGGGGGGGGGTTGAGTGGAGAGAGACCCCAGAGTCACCCAGGGGCCCCCCCATTGTTGAGGATGGGCCTCTGCGGTATGTGAATTGGCCAAAATGGAACTCATAATCCAGGGGTCACCGCCGAAACTGGCATCTTTATGACTTGAGGACTTCAACTCCCAGAATTCCCCAGCTGGCTGAGGAGTTCTGGGAGTTGAAGTCCACAAGTCTTAAAAGTTGCCAAGGTTGGAGATCCCTGTCACGATCCAACAATATGCCAGTTCCAATTGGACCGAGACCCAAGGAGACACTTGACTCCGACTAGGTAGATTTGAAACGAACGTTTCCATGTTCTGCTTGGTGAATAAGCTGCCTTTTAGGAAAAGGGCATTTGGGGGACTTTGGAAATGGGGTGGAGGGCAAGCTTGGAAAGTAGTTGGGACACTTGTGTAACCTGTGTCTATTTACACTCCTGGAGTAAAAATATAAAATAGATAATAAAGGGAGAATATTTGGAGTGCAGGCTTGGAATGAGGGGTGCTTGGTAGCAGCAAACCCTTCCAGCACTGATGATGTACCCTAGTTGGGTGATGAAAGATCTGCAAGAAAACCACCAAGCTAGAAAGCACCAAGGACCCCTAATCCTCCGTCTCCTCCTCTTCCTCCTTTCTCCTCCTCCTCCTCCTCCAATCCCCATTCCCATCCAGCACTGATGATGTACCCTGGTTGGATAATGAAACATCTGCAAGAAAACCACCAAGCTCAGAGAGCACCAAGGACCCCTACCATTCTTCTCCTCCTCCTCTTCTTCTTCCTCCTCCTCCTCCTCCTCTTCCTCCTCCTCCTCCTCCTTTCTAGCACTTATTATGTTCCCTAGTTGGGTCATGAAACATCTGCAAGAAAACCCCACCAAGCTCAGAGAGCACCAAGGACCCTACAGTCCTCCTCCTCCTCCTCTTCTTCCTCCTTCTCCTCTTCTTCCTCCTTTCTCCTCCTCCTCTTTCTCCTCCTCTTTCTCCTCCTCTTCCTCCTCTTCCTCCTCCTTTTCCCCTTCTTTCTCCTCCTCCTCCTCCTCCTCTTTCTCCTCCTCCTCCTCCTCCTCCTCTTTCTCCTCCTCCTCCTCTCTGCAAATCCCTCTCCCTCTAGCACTGATGTTTCCTAGTTGGGTAATGAAACGTCTGCAAGAAAACCACCAAACTCAGAGAGCACCAAGGACCCTTCAGTCCTCCTCCTCCTCCTCTTCCTCCTCCTCCTCTTCCTCCTCCTCCTCCTCCTCCTCCTCCTCCTCTGCCTCCTCCTCCTCTTCTTCTTCCCCCTCCTCTCTGCAAATCCCTCTCCCTCTAGCACTGATAATGTTTCCTAGTTGGGTAATGAAACATCTGCAAGAAAACCACCAAACTCACAGTCCATCAAGGACCCCACAGTCTTCCTCCTCTTCCTCCCTCCTCTCCCCCCCTTTTCATTCTCCATTCCACAAACCCTTTGAGCACTGATGATGTTGCCACCTCAGATGGTAATGAAACGTCTGCAAGAAAACCACCAAGCTTAGAGAGCACCAAGGACCCCCAATCCTTCTCCTTCTTGTCCTCCTCCTCCAACCCCCATCCCATCCAGCACTGATGACGTACCCTAGTTGGATAATGAAACATTTGCAAGGAAACCACCAAGCTCAGAGAGCACCAAGGACCCTACAGTCCTCCTTCTCCTCCTCTTCTTCCTCCTTCTCCTCCTCTTCCTCCTCCTCCTCTGCCTCCCTTCTGCAAATCCCTCTCTCTTCCAGCACTGATTACATTACCTAGTTGGGTAATGAAACATCTGCAAGAAAACCACTGAGCTCAGAGAGCACCAAGGGCCCTTCATGTAAAATAGGCATTTACAGGACAGCCACGATCCAAGACCTAACTACAAATAAACGCGGTGTTTTACAACAGGGAGTTGTGGCCCACTCTTCTTCAGCTGCTCCAGGCTGGAAACCAATCAGGAACCCTGACAATTTAGCCTCAAGCTTTAAGCCTCCAAGGGATGCCCTTTCGTCTCCCATCGTTCCTCACGTTCCCCAGCTTCAACTTCACCCAAATGAGGCCGGGGAAGTTGGAGAGATGCCGAGATGTCCTCAGAGGACCCACAAGTGTCTCCATGGGGGCTGCTGGGGCGCATGGGTTTGGCCAAAGGACCAAAGGCTCCTACGGGCAGTTGAGAGAAGAGGAGCAGGAGAAGAACAGAGGGAACCATTTCGCCCTTGGCAATTGGTCATCCTTGGCCATGGCTGGCCTCAAAGGATGCCCGTCTCCCCTGCCGACCCCCCCACCCCCAAATAGCCCTTCCTGATTTCCACCACATTCGCTGAGAACAATCCACCAGCTTCCTGCTGCTCTGCGCAACAACCCCCCCCCCACGCATTTTCCTATCTCCACCACTTGTCAGTCACGTGAGGCTGGCAGATTATCAGCTGAACAAAAGGTAGCATCAAAAAGGTTGCCATGGAGACCGGTTGGCAGCCGGTGGGGGGGGGGGGGAAGAATATCTCCAGCCTTTGGCAGAGATAAAGGGGCCCGGCCCCTCCCTCGCCATTGTGATCTGGAAATCTTTTACTTCGCAGCACCTGTAGACATAGCGAGGTGCGATGTACCTTCCATGCAAGGGGTTCTTCCCCGTCCCCCCCACCCGCCCCCCAAATCTCAGAGGAACGGCCTCTGCAATCTAGAAATAAGAAGCATCCCTTCTGATCAGGTCCCCCCCCCTCCCACCCCCAGCATTAATTTTTCACTCCGGCTCCTCCTCCTCCTCCTAAAATTAGCCTCCCGTCTGCTCTGTCCCACCTAAGCCAATATTTGGGCATCGCGGAACAAAAGCCAGAAGATGATGATGATGATGATGATAATAATAATAATAATAATAATAATAATAATAATAATAATAATAGATTAAAACAGCAACAAACTGGTGGGAACATCAGCCTGAAAAAGTCACCGAAAATCAGATGGTCAAGATCTTGTGGGATTTCCGTATACAAACCGACAAAATACTGGCGCATAATACACCAGACATCACACTGGTTGAGAAAAATAAGGTCACAATCATAGACATCGCAATACCAGGTGATAGCAGGGTCGCCGAGAAGGAACATGAAAAAATAGCAAAATACCAGGACTTAAAAATCGAAATTCAACGACTATGGCACAAACCAGCAGTGGTAATTCCAGTGGTAATTGGCACACTGGGTGCTATTCCAAAAGCACTGGAATTACATTTAAAACAGTTAAAAATTGACAAAATCACCATCAGTCAAATGCAAAAAGCCGCACTGCTTGGATCTGCACGCATATTACGAAAATACATTACGACGTCCTAGGCCCCTGGGTGGGGCCCGACTAGTAACCAATGCCAAATCCGGTGAAACAACTGGCCGCTGTGATACAATTGTATAATAAGAGAGAAATTTAGTGGTGGCGGGGGGGGGGGAAAGATTGATGCCCACCCCGCTGAAAATCCGCTCGATTCTTTAGTTGCTTTGTTCCAAGGAAAAAAAAGATTGTTGCACACTGTTTGATGCACAGATATGGGTGTTTCTCCGTCTTGAAGATGATGGGAGGATTTTGGCGCTCCCAGAATTCCTGCCGGCTGGGGAATTCTGGGAGTTGAAGTCCACATGTCTTCAAGCGGGCGAGACTGAGAAAGACTGGTTTACTGTATATATAATTAAGAGCATCATTTCTTGTTCTTGTCAGATTTCTCTCCAGGGTTTTTTTTTGGGGGGGGGGGGGAGGTGTTGCCCCTAGGGTTGCCTCTAAGCTTTTTGTCGTCAAGCACCAAAAGAGCATGTACACAGCCATAATGCAATGTGCATGCTCCCCTCCCTCCCCCGTGTGTGCCCTGCCCCTGTACATGTGTGTGCAATCCCCCTCACATCATTCTGGGTTCCAGGTTGGTGCAGGAGGCCTCCCAGGCCCAAAATGGGGTGCACAGGGCTGCATGCCCCCCACACCGCATTTTGGGCCTGCACCCACATGGAAGCCAAAATGGGGCCCAGGGGTGACGCATGAGACAGCGAAGTGCAATGTGAGTACACAAACCTCGCACATGCCCTGCCCCTCACATGTGTGTGTGCATCCCCCGCATGCACCCCCACCCTGTGTGGGCATAGCAGAAATCCAAAGACCAGCTGGCAGTCTAGACCAGTTGTTTCCGACTCTAGGGGGCGGTGCTCATCTCCGTTTCAAAGCCGAAGAGCCAGCGCTGTCCGAAGACATCTCCGTGGTCACGTGGCCGGCATGACTCAACGCCGAAGGCGCACGGAACGCTGTTCCCTTCCCACCAAAGGTGGTTCCTATTTTTCTACTTGCATTTTTTGTGTGCTCTTGAACTGCTAGGTTGGCAGAAGCTGGGACTAGTAACAGGAGCTCACTCCGTTACGCTGCACTAGGGATTCGAACCGCCGAACTGCCCATCTTTTTGATCGACAAGCTCAGTGTCTTAGCCCCTGAGCCAAATACATCTGCACTGCACATAACCCATCGCTTTAAAACGGTTGACGGTGTTAAAAGAATAAAAAGTGACTTATCCAGGATAGTTCCTGATGAATACCTTGTTTGCAAAATAACTGCAGATAAATCTTAAGTGCCAGGGAATGTGCTGAGGCAGACCTCTCCTATCATTCCGTCGCAGCCAATATTATTTTATTGAAAAAAATTAGGCTAACGAGCTGGTTTCTTTAAGGAAGACGGAAGATCTCATTTCCTCTCCTGAATTGGCTCCGTTCATGCAAAGGGGCCTCCTTCACAAGAGCCGTTTCGTCATAAAGCCATCTCCCCCATCTATGTTTATTCCTGCCCATGATTTGCCATAATTAAAGAGGTTTCATTTGCAAGTCATGTGCATTTGGGGAATTTTTTAAATTTATTTTTATGTGCCTGGAATGTTCAGCGCAACTGTTTAAGCCCCGACTCTCCTCCTGCAAATGACGCTTAAGTCAGTTTATGCCTTGGCCCCAGTGGGTGATGAAAAGGGGCTCATTCGCTTGGAATATCAATTTCATTCTTGAAGAGGGATCTTCTCTTGCTTCCTTCAACAATTTATATGCATGCACGCACGCACACACAGTGTCATCTCTCTCTCTCTCTCTCTCTCTCTCTCTCTCTCTCTCTCTCTCTCTCTCTCTCTCTCTGTATCTATATGTATCTATATGTGTTTATATACCTACCTACCTACTTACCTATCATCTATCATCTACAGTACCTATCTACAGTATCTATCTATCTATCGATCGATCGATAGATAGATAGATAGATCTATATATGAGGGGGTAGGAGGGAGAAAGGAAAGGAGGAAGGAGGAGGGAGGGAGTAAGGGAGGGAAGAAGAAATGAGAGGGAGGGAGGAAGGAGGGAGGGGGTGGGAGGGAGGGAGAGAGGAAAGGAGGAGAGGGAGGGAGGAAGAAAGAAGGGAGGAAAGAAGGAAGGAAAGAAAGGGAAGGAAGGAAGGAAGGAAGGAAGGAGGGGTTGGGAGGGAGAGAGGAAAGGAGGAAGGGAGGGGGGAAGAAGAAAAGAAGGAAGGAGGGAGGGAGGGGTGGTAGGAAGGGAGGGGGAGAAGAAAGGATGGAGGTGGGAGGGGAGAAGGAAGAAAGGAAGGAAGGAGGGAGAAAGGAAGGAGAGAAAAGGAAAGGAAAGGAAAGGAAAGGAAAGAAGGAAGGAAGGAAGGAGGTTTGGGAGGGAGAGAGGAAAGGAGGAAGGGAGGGGGAGGGAGAAAAGAAGGAAGGAGGGAGGGAGGGGTGGTAGGGAGGGAGGGGGAGAAGAAAGAAGGGAGGGGAGGGAGGGAAGGAAGGAAGGAAGGAAGGAAGGAGGGGGATGTTGGGGAAGAGTTATGAGATGCCTCAGAGAAATGCAGCCAATTCTGCTGGCTGCCTGGTCATTAAAACTGAAATCTCTCTTTTGCAACATCTAATGATGATCACCAACATGCAGCCTGCACATATCTGATTGTGGCATGTTTGCCCTGGATTGCAAGACAGTTCATGAAAAGCAAACCCTCCGTGCCAAATCAATCCACATCCACCCTTCGCTTCTGTTTGGGCAACATCTTTGGGCATCTTGAAAAGCCCAGCTGAACTGAACCAGAGGCCTTTCCTCTCCAAAGACGGCCGTTAGAGTCTGACCAGGGTTACGTTGGACTAAGATGGGACATGTCAACAAGCTCAGCGGTTCAGCGGTTCGAATCCCTAGTGCCGTGTAATGGAGTGAGCTCCCGTTCCTTGTCCCGGCTTCTGCCAACCTAGCAGTTCGAAAGCACATAAAAAAAATGCAAGTAGAAAAATAGGAGCCACCTTTGGTGGGAAGGGAATAGCGTTCTGTGCGCCTTCGGCATTGAGTCATGCCAGCCACATGATCACAGAGACGTCTTCGGACAGCGCTGGCTCTTCGGCTTTGAAACGGAGATGAGCACCGCCCCCTAGAGTCGGGAACGGCTAGCACATATGTGCGAGGGGAACCTTTAGCTTTAAGGTGGAAAGGAAAGCTATTTTTCAATTCATGTCATTGTGGGTTCTCTTTCCTGGAGAACAAATGGCACACAAAACACCCTTTTCTGTAGCATAAATGTCCTTTGCTCCATCAAATCAATCAAAATCTGCTCTCATGTGGCTACGGGCAATAAGTCACAGGCTGCCCTTTTGCACAAGCCATGGTTAACATTTCTAAATATTGCCAGATGTATGTATGTATGTATGTATGTATGTATGTATGTATGTATGTATGGATAGATAGATAGAGAGATAGAGAGATAGAGAGATAGAGAGATAGATAGATAGATAGATAGATAGATAGATAGATAGATAGATAGATAGATAGATATAGATAGATAGATAGATAGATAGATAGATAGATAGATAGATAGAAGAAAGAGATAGGAGATAGATATAGATAGATAGATAGATAGATAGATAGATAGATAGATAGATAGAGATAGATAGATAGATAGATAGATAGAAGAAAGAGATAGATAGATAGATAGATAGATAGATAGATAGATAGATAGAAGAAAGAAATAGGAGATAGATAGATAGATAGATAGATAGATAGATAGATAGATAGATAGATAGATAGAGATAGATAGATAGATAGATAGATAGATAGATAGATAGATAGATAGATAGATAGATAGATAGATAGATAGATAGATAGAAGAAAGTGATAGGAGATAGATAGATAGATAGATAGATAGATAGATAGATAGATAGATAGATAGATAGATGGTAGATAGACATAGATATATAGATATATAGATATATAGAGATATTTATTTCATGTGCTAGTTCTCCAGAGCATTCAGCCAAAGCCTAAACGGCAGTTCAGCTTCCTGGACAGTAAAACTACCGGATTGTGTCTTCCACTAAGCCACCAATGTCGAAAAATGAACTGTCCTCACAATGACTCAATGCCAGAGGCGCATGGAAGGCTGTTCCTTTCCCACCAAAGGTGGTTCCTATTTTTCTACTTGCATTTTTAATGTGCTTTCGAACTGCTAGGTTGGCAGAAGCTGGGACAAGTCACGGGAGCTCACTCCGTCATGCGGCGCTAGGGATTCGAACTGCCAACCTTTCTGATCGACAAGCTCAGCTTCTTAGCCACTGAGCCACTGTGTCCCTTTCATATCAAGCCTAGGATTTATTCACTTGGAGCAGAGCGTGGCCACTGCTGGAGGTAGATAAGGCGAGATTTCCTACCTGGGTGAAACGATGAATAGATGTATTGGCCAGATTCAAATAAGGGCAAGGGGCATAGAATAGCTGGGTAGAATGGGGGCGTTTGGGGCCTTTTGTCATCTCTGTGCGATAAACAGAACCTGCTAATTTTTTCTCCTGCCGAAGGGAGAATAAAAATACCCTTCTTGTCCGTTTTATTTCCCTAAAGGAGATTGTAGTATTCTATAGCACAAAAGAAGAGATGGGGGGGGGGGGGGGGACCCAGAGCTGGTCACTATTCAAGGTCCGATCCACATTCATAGAACTCCAAGGTCTGTTTTTCCACTGATAAACATAGAAATTGATGGCCTCGGAAGCATCAATGCAGAAAACACGGTAAATCCGTTTACACACAGACAAAAACGCCTAAACCCTAGAAATTCTCCCTTTGCTTGGCTGAATTTTGAAGAGGAGACCGTTCAAAAATCAGCCATAACAAGGTTTACTCAGCAAGCTATGGCTAAAGCCAAACCATGGCTTAGTTTCATCTCTGTACCTAGTCTACTTCTCTTGAAAATGGACCGGTGCTACGCTGCCAATATAGGTCACCAGAGAAATTATCTAAAATGTATAAAAGTACTTCCTTTATTAAAATGTTAGTAAGGTGTGGCTCAGTGGCTAAGACATTGAGCTTGTTGATCAGAAAGGTTGGCAGTTTGGCGGTTCGAATCCCTAGCGCCGCATAACAGAGTGAGCTCCCGTGACTTGTCCCAGCTTCTGCCAACCTAGCAGTTTGAAAGCACGTAAAAAATGCAAATAGAAAAACAGGAGCCACCTTTGGTGGGAAGGGAACAGCGCTCCATGCGCCTTTGGTGTTGAGTCATGCCGGCCACATGACCACGGAGACGTCTTCGGACAGTGCTGGCTCTTCGGCTTTGAAACGGAGATGAGCACCACCCCCTAGAGTCTAGACCAGTGTTTCTCAACCTTGGCAATTTAAAGATGTCCGGACTTCAACTCCCAGAATTCCCCAGCCAGCGAATGCTGGCTGGGGAATTCTGGGAGTTGAAGTCCGGACATCTTCAAGTTGCCAAGGTTGAGAAACACTGCCCTAGAATCAGGAACGACTAGCACGTATGTTCAAGGGGAACTTTTGCCTTTACCTTTTTAAGGTGTATTTAAAAGGTGTTTCCCATCATTGAAGGAAATGTGGAAATCACGAAGGCACATTTTGCCAAGTATGATGGGCTTGTGAAAAACAGACAAATATCACATGGGTTACATACGATAAAATGCAGAGGTTTTTTTTTTTAAATCAATATTCAGATAAGACTATTTTTCTTCCACTAGTATTAACGGGTAGCCAATTAGAAACTATTCATGGAAGATTGGCTTTATAGATGGTAACTGCAGTGAGGTTATAGTATGCACCAAGATGTGAAATATGCAGAACTCTCCCCAAAGGGGGAATGGCCTGGAAAGATGACAGAATTAGGAGAAATTGTAAAATTGACCAGGGATGAAACAAGAAGCCCTTTGATCACTGGAAGGAATCGTGTTTTTCGAAAAATGACTTGGTGATTTCGGGATCTGCTGATCCAAAAAAGCTGAATTTGGGAAGCAGTGAACTATGGGATATAACTTTGATGGGGGGGAAGAGTGACATTAAGTTTGCAACTGCTGTAAGGAAAGACCCAAAGTCATTTCTTTAAATATTAAATGTTATTAAATGTTAAGCTTGTTAACATGGTTAGGGCAGAACGGAGGTCTCCAGTTGTTGAGGGCCCTCAAGGAGGAACTAGTCATATCTAGATAATCTGTCATGCATAAAAAGATCAGATTCAAACAAGAGGGTCCAATTAAACTGATTTATTGCTAATCAGCCTATGCACAAAAATGCTGTTATATTGAGAAACAAGTGTGGCTGTGGGACTGAACAAGTGCAGGAAAAGAAGCAGTCCTAGAAGAAGATGAGACAGGGCTGACTCCACTGGCCTGGACATGTCCAGAGAGCGGCACCTTCCATGGTGACCAAGACTGCCTACCAACTAGACGTCAAAGGCCGGAGACCTCACGGGCATCCAAAACAGAGGTGGCAAGGCACCATCAACAAAGATATTCAAGCCATGGACCTGTAACCTGGAGATGCCTGATCTGAAAAGTAGACCCTGCACCTGTGGCAATATGCTAGGAGGAGGAGGAAGAGGAGGAGGAGGAGGAGGTGGTGGTGGTGGAGGAGAAAAAGGAAGAGAGAAGGATGGGAGAAGGAGAATTGTGGGGTCCTTGGTGCTCTCTGAGCTTGGTGGTTTTCTTGCAGATGTTTCATGACCCAACTAGGGAACATAATAAGTGCTAGAAACAAGGAGGAGGAGGAGGAGGAGGAGGAGGAGGAGGAGGAGGAGGAATGAAGAAGGAGCAGGAGCAGGAGCAGGAGGAGAACCAGAACCAGAAGACAAAGATGAAGATGATGATGAAGAAGAAGAGGAGCAGGAGGAGAACCAGAAGAACCAGAAGATGAAGATGAAGAAGAGGAGGAGGAGGGGGGGAGATGAAGAGAACCAGAAGAACTAGAAAATGAAGATGAAGACAAAGAGGAGGAGGAGGAGGAGAATCAGAAGAAGAAGAGGAAGAAGAACCACCAGAAGAAGGAGGAGCAGGTGCAGGAGCAGGAGGAGAACCAGAACCAGAAGACAAAGATGAAGATGATGAAGAAGAGGAGGAGCAGGAGGAGCAGGTGGAGAACCAGAAGAACCAGAAGATGAAGAAGAGGAGGAGGAGGGGGGGGAGAGGAAGAGAACCAGGAGAACTAGAAGATGAAGTTGAAGATGAAGACGAGGAGGAAGAGGAGGAGGACCAGAAGAAGAAGAGGAAGAAGAGGAAGAACCACCAGAAGAAGGAGGAGGAGGAGGAGGAGGAGGAGGAGAAGGAGGAGGAGAAGAAGAAGAAGAAGAAGAAGAAGAAGAAGAAGAAGAAGAAGAAGAAGAAGAAGAAGAAGAAGAAGAAGAAGAAGAAGCTATTCACAAAAATCTTTTTAAGATTGTCTAATCTTAAGCAGGTTAGCATCTGCTTGGAGTTAGATATGGACGTAGGAATTCCAGGCTGATAGCTCTTTTGACTCCACCCCGTTTCTGCCATTCCTTCTTGTTACATAATCCCAGCTACTAGGATTTTGTAAATGGTGTGGAGAAAAAGCAGATGCAGCCTTGAAATCCATACTTAGTACGTGCCGGTGTCCTAATCCATCTATTTATTTAAAATGCATTTATTTGAAATTTGTTAGGTACGGGCCTCTTTTACTCCTTATTTATAGTCTCTGTTCTTAACCGTTCCTCCTAACCTCCATCCTGACAGCATAAAGGACAAATTCTCTGCTTCTCTGACCGAGGCATATTCCCATTACGCTTCACCTTTCTGTACACGCCAAATGATGAATGTTTTCGCAACCCACAGCTCCTCCGAACTTGAGCTTCTAACAACATAATTATGTCAATTTGTAGCAGGAAAGGTGAAAAAGGAGCGACTTCTGGAAAAGCCAGCAGACTTCCTTTCTTGCTGCTGCACGCACCTGGGGGAGCATCCCTCTTATTTATTTTCATCGACCTGTTCTGTCTTTGATTTACCGTGCTTGCGACCGCTGTTACTTTTATGGCTCGGAGTTTTCCTCGTTTGCTTTCAAGGCCCTTTGGTGCTCAGAAAGCGCACGGCAATCATGTTCCCAGCCCATAAAGGTTTTCCCACTTCTGACAGCCTGTTCAATCTTGACTTCTGGCTTCTTCATCGGTTATGGCAGTGTTTCTCAACCTTGGCAACTTGAAGATGTCCGGACTTCAACTCCCAGAATTCCCCAGCCAGCGAATGCTGGCTGGGGAATTCTGGGAGTTGAAGTCCGGACATCTTCAAGTTGCCAAGGTTGAGAAACACTGGGTTATAGTCTTCCTAATCCTCAGTTGTTGATCTTCATCAAAAGCATCTCTATCAGAAACCAAGGCACTGGAAGATATTCATTTTGGAATGAGCTACCCCCAGAGATCCGGACCTCGCCCACTCTCATGGCCTTCCGAAAAGCTGTTAAAACCTGGCTGTTCCGGCAGGCCTGGGGCTGTTGACCTCATTGTTGGGGTCCAGCCCCAATCAGATTGGGTGCATGTGTGATGTTTTTAAATTGTTTCCTTTATTTTTTATTAATTTCTCTTCTTTTCGCTTTGTAAGATGCCCGGAGTCCTTCGGGATTAGGCGGCCTATAAATTTACTAACTAACTAACTAACTAACTAACTAACTAACTAACTAACTAACTAACTAAATAAATAAATAAATAAATAAATAAATAAATAAATAAATACACCGAGTTGAGCATCTCTTCCTAGATTTAAGGCCAAAGTCGAAATGGATGGATTCGTTTTCACAGCAGTATAATAAAGGCATTACTAGCTATTTTATTTTATTTCCAATCATCATAACGTTGACAAGGAATTCAGCAAATGGGGTGAAGACTGTCTGGTTATCTGGTCATCTGTGCCAAAGAATGATCATAACGTCAAAAGGACACGCTCACTCACGGCGCACTGAAATGCTGAAATGTCAGTTGTTGTGCTCGGACACCCAAACTGCGAGGGGAATGGAGGCTAAAACATACGAAGAACCGTTGCAGAAATGGAATATATCTGGTTTAATGAAAAGAAGGACTAGGGGGCACATGATAGCGGTCTTCCAATATTTGAGGGGCTGCCACAAAGAAGAGGGAGTCAAGCTATTCTCGAAAACACCTGAGGGCAGGACAAGAAGCAATGGGTGGAAACTAACCAAGGAGAGAAGCAACTTAGAATTCAGGAGAAATTTCCTGACAGTGAGGACAATTAATCAATGGAACAGAAATTGCCTCCAGAAGTTGTGAATGCTCCAACACTGGAAGTCTTTAAGAAGAGGTTGGATAACCATTTGTCCGAAGTGGTGTAGGGTTTCCTGCCTAGGCAGGGGGTTGGACTAGAAGACCTCCAAGGTCCCTTCTGACTCTGTTATTCTATTCTATTCTATTCTATTCTACTCTACTCTACTCTACTCTACTACTCTACTCTACTTTACTATTCTATTCTATTTCTATTTCTATTCTATTTCTATTCTATTCTCTTTTCTTCTATTCTATTCCATTCCACTCCACTCCATAGTTTCTATTCTATTCTATTCCTATTCCTATTCCTATTCCTATTCCTATTCCTATTCCTATTCCTATTCCTATTCCTATTCCTATTCCTATTCCTATTATTTCTATTTCTATTTCTATTTCTATTCTCTCTTCTCTTCCACTCTACTCTAAGCACCTGAAGGCAGAACAAGAAGCAACGGATGGAAACTAACCAAGGATGGAAGCAACCTGGAATTAAGGAGGAATTTCCCAACAGGGAGGACAATTAACCAGTGGAACCTCTTGCCTCCAGAAGTGGTGAATGCTCCAACACTGGAGGATTTTAAGAAGAGGTTGGATAACCATTTGTCTGAAGTGGTAGAGGGTTTCCTGCCAGAGAAGAGGGTTGGACTAGAAGACCTCCAGGGTCCTTTTCAACTCTTAGAATAGAATAGAAGAACAGTGTTGGGAGGGTCACAATTCGGTTTCTTACAAACCACCAAACGGACAATGTCCTGGACCGAACCCAGAGGAGACTAAGACCTTGGCATGGCTGCTGTTTGCTGTGGTCATTCCGAGTGGGACTTTAAGGTCTGTTGCAGTGATGATGATGAATGTGGATTGGCTCCGAACGATCTCAGAGGGTTCGGGGGATGGAATTAACAGATGTGTGGAAGTGTTGCTGGCGTTTTTCACCTCCCCACAATGCAAACTGGGCAGACCTGGGAAGAAGGACGAAATCTGTGCCTTGCATGTAGGTGAAATGAATCCTTATTTTCCTGGCCTCGATTCCTCGGGGGCTGTTTATTCACTAAGAAGTTCAAAAGGATGGCTTGCATCGCTTAGAGAGAGGGAAACAAGCAGCCGATTCTTTCATCTTCTTTAAATATTTATCTGCTCCAACTTTTGTGTTGTTGGTTGGCAACCTATTTTCCAAAGCAGGAGAGGAAGCAACGGATGGAAACTAATCAAGGAGAGAAGCAACTTTGAATTAAGGAGAAATTTCCTGACAGTTAGAGCAATTAACCTGTGGAACTCCTTGCCTCCAGAAGTTGTGAATGATCCAATGCTGGAGGATTTTAAGAGAGATTGGACAAC